>NC_088302.1:30105676-30380906 GCF_032854445.1 Liolophura sinensis | reverse complement strand
TTCCATCAACAGCCCAATAAACATTTATTTAATGATGACCTCTTCTTTAGTTCCTGAGGAGCGGTACTAGTAAGTACTTTACCATTAGATATTTACATGTCCATAAGCTTATTATTTCTTCATACAGAATACTGTCACATGAACAGCTTGAAATAACCTCCTGTCCAGTTAAAGATGGGCAAATCTATAAAAGACAAAGTCTGGGTCTTTTCATTCCATATACATTTAAATCTGAACTTATGAAACACACATTCTGCTTGTGTGTGTATACACGTACATAAAAAAATTAATACTTTACAATCACGTACAATTTGATACTGACAACAGCTTTGGCCTTAAATTACTACAGGCTTTCAAAGAAAAGAAAGAATTAAATGGTCCATTCATTCCAGTCCCATCGGTAATTGTATAATGCGAACAGGCCTTAACCTGCCACATTTGATACATGTACATTGGTGAAATGTGAACAACTGCCAGTCCAAATACACATCGCTACACATTAAGTACAATATAACCATTATAAGGTGAGCACAGACAACAGTTCCCAAATTGTCAGATAAAATTAGTAACGAAAATTAAGATGAAACAAAAATGACATTACAAAAGCACATATATTGCAATAAAAAAAAAAAAAATGGTACGAAAAAAGGAAAAATTTAAACGCTTACTTTACATTATACAAGATGGACCTAAAAGCTCAGGTAAAACAATTACCATGAAATCTGACGTCTCTCAAAAATAACATTAACAACAAGTTATTTATAAATGTAAAAATTTGGACAAGCACATTATCGAGCCAGTTGGACATAATACATCTTTTATGGATGCTAAATCTTTTATCCTTGTTTGGGATTGCCAGGTCAGAAGCATTTTTTTCATCAATGTTCAATTCTAGAGATGTAGAAAGTGACAATGGCAGTATTCACTGAATTATTGTTCAGACCACTCTATTCCGACTTCTCAACTTAAAAATGACATTTATGACTGAATCTGATTAGTGATCTCTGTAATATAAATGTTCAGAGCTCCACTATATAGACACCTCCACTTGCAACTGGCACCAAACACCATGATTCAGTGTGAATTGTGATCCCTGTTTCACTGTAACAGTAAATATTCAGAGCCCAACTACTAGTAAGTCCACTCCATAGACTCCCCCACCCCACTTGTAACTGGCACCCATTGTCATGACTCAGGTAAATGTCCAGAGCTCTGCAGTACCTTGTAATTGCCACATATGACTCATGTGCATGGTGATCTCAGCCATGGAATATGTTCAGGGCTCCACTTTTGAGCTCCTTCAGTTCAATTGCAATGGGTAATCATGACTCAACATTCTTGATGATTCCTGTAACAATAAATGTTCAGAGCTCTACTTTTTGAGCTCCTTCACTTGTAATTGGTATTCGTTTCTCCATGTGCTTGGTGATCCCTGTGACAGTAAATGCCACATATAGCGACATAAGTAGAACTGTCAGAATCAAGAGAATGAGTTTCTGAGGACCAAGGTCCATACAGAACTCATACCATATGCTTTGAACCTGTTCTAGTTTTTCTCGAGTTTGTCCAGCACATGTGGTGTGGACGCTGGTAGTCAGTAAGCTGGTATCTGCCCCTGCTGTAACTGACTCTGTTTCTGAGCTTAATTCTACCTCATGCTGTTCAAATGTGTTAATCACATCTTCTGACACACCTCGTCTCACTGCCATAATTCTTGGAGTCGCTCCCATTTTATTCCTAAATGAAATAAAAACAAAACACAATGTATGAATAAAGTCCATAACAGCAGTAAAATCTTTCCACTCAGGGCCAAAAGATTCAAAATATAAACCCACTTAAAGTTGTACTTTTTTCACCAATGTTTACTATCAGTAAATCATGACTTGCTTCAGAGTGAAGAAGATCTAGTACCTTAATGTTCCTTGCACACTCTTTTGTCCGCCTATGCTTATGAGACAAATAAAGTCGGACCGACAAATCTGCTATACCCAACCTCAACTTTCACAGCTAACAAATCTGACATTTTTGATAACATTAACAATTTCTGTAAAGAGAAAAATACAATCTTGATGTGCACACCTAGCAAAAACGTTGGATCCATTCTCAATCAGAACATCAACTGTTTCCAGATGACCACACCAGTGCAAAGGTGTATTTCCGAATATATCAGTAACGTTAGGATCCGCTCCATTTTCTAGCAACAGTCTAACAGCATCGGTCATTCCACGACAAGACGCAAAATGCAAACATGTTCGGCCCTTCTTGTCGGTTCGAAAGATGTCCGGATGGCCCACATACAACAGTCTCTTCAGGGCTCCCATATCTCCCTCGCTCAGAGCTGTGTGAATGTCGTGACCCATCTCCATCATGTCAAATTGAAGATCAAAGTCTGTATCATTCATTACACCTTATTTCACGGAGAGCAGACAATAATTCTTCGGTCGACATCTATTTGATGGTTTCTTTTTTTTTCTATTTTTTTTTTGCCCCTTACAACATTTTGACAGTTGAGAAGAATGCTACAAATTCAACCGACATTCATCATGTTCATCTTAATCAAACTCAAAAGTGATCCATAGATTTTCTGTAAAACAGTCGTTAGCATTTTAGGCTAAATCTAACGAATTGTTGAATGTTTGAGCGTTTATTTTTACACAGTGATGTATGGGGCCGTTCTGAACAAGGCTGTTTTAAAAACCAAATGATAACTAAACCGAAAATATTTAGAACTTAGTTTCACTTTCGTTATGTTTTTCTGCAATATTTTTGAGTAAAACTCATTACTGCTATTGATGTGTGTATTCATAAATTTTCATGAGAGGGGAATTATGGTTAGAAATATCCGTTGTTTGGTGGAAGTTTAGAAACTTAATTTCCGCAGCTATGAAAGATCCGATATTTTAAGGTTGTGTTGGTTTTAGTGGTGTGAATTTGTAAATAATGGAAACGATGAAAAAGAAGAAATGAATCTGAAGAATTTGTTTCAGGACTTCAACCCTAGGTAAATTCTTTGTGTCTTCATCATTATATCGAATCTTAATTTACTTTCCTTAGAATATACATCTTTAAACAGTGTTTACGTGTCACTGTACGCCACCAAACTTGGTTAGTGACTGGCAGTGAATGGGCCACTCTTGGAGTTGATGTCTATTGTAGACTACCGTTGAATTCGGTTCTGTATGTCATTACTGTCATCAAATATCGTCACGTATGTATTTTTACATGTTCCAGTGTAGAAATACAAAATGTTACAATAGGCAATAAAACGACATTTCGATGTCAGAATGTCAACCACAGAAAAGAACCTTTACTTTATAATAATGATCTCGAAAGTTCAGTAAAATTTTTTCTGTTGAAAAGGGGGGAAAAAAAGAAAAGAGGAAAGCATGGACGTATACTGTTTATATCTGAGATCTCCATTATTGATTGCAACATTTCACCACTGGCACATTCTTTTGTGAGATTATCATATTACGTTAACAGGATAGACTATTTTAACAAATATGTCACAGACAACTTACTGAATTACCTCCCTTTTAAAACTACACGAATACATCAGCATTTTGAACAATCACCTGTTTGCCTTGAAGGTAGGCCGCCTGTTTGTAGTCTCCCGGGCATGCTTTTTGAACTTCAAACTTTTGAAACTTGTCACTCGCCACCTAACCCTTTGGTCCCACTTAACCCTGCATACTTCAAAATACTATTTATGTTGGATTGTCGCATCAAAGGAGTTGATTGTGTGGAGCTCTGTTATCAGTTTAGACATTGCTTTAATGTTTTTTTTTATTTATTCATTTTTTGTTTTACAATCTGGTAAAAATTATGTACATTATAAAGAGTTTGTCTTTTATTTTAAGTCATTATAGACCAGAGTAAAATAACTGATGTATCTTTGGCTACTTACAATGGCAAGTTGTTATGCATTTTCATGTGACATAAACTTTACAGTGATATTATAATTTTTCATTTCAGCAAATTTCTGGTATTTCTGTGTTTACTTTTCTTCTCGCTATTCTACGCTTTGAGGCTTGATGAAACGATACAGTGGAGCTACTGGTTGGTGTTTCTACCTATCTGGATTTGGAAACTGGTGGTGCTGTCAGGGGCTGCTGTAGGCAGCTATGTTTGGTGGAAAAATCCACAGTACAGGTAATCATTCTGGCCACCATTTAACTCATTCATTCCGACGCGTGGCTCAGGCCGCATGCAGAGTGCTCTGTCTCAACCCAAAGTGCGATTATATCCGCGCGGCCAATAGGACCTCATTTCCCGAGGAGCGGCTAAACCCACATATGACACCACTTCTCACTGGGTGCATATTTTGCTTTCAAATGTTTTGTTCAAGTATAAATCACTCAAAACACACCTGTGTTGATGTCTTAGGCTTGTATTTACTTGTATTTTGGCGGTTTTTATTGGCTTGAATGCCTAATCATAACAAAATTAGAACCTATTTTTTGAGTCGCACACAATTGTGTGTCAACAGGTCTTCGTTGGCCAAGTCCAACAACCAAAAGTATTGTTTAGCCTTCACAACCAATGACAGACCGTCTGCTGACAGGGAATGTGAAACTGAGTCAGATATTAGTATATCAGAATGTGAATCTGCTGACGATAACATTGTGTTGTTTTGTGTTTATCATTTATTCTGAAAGGAGTGTGTAGATCTGAAAGGAATATCACTGAACAATGATTCTGTCCCCCTGTGTCATGTGATAAAATCTAGGGCAACTACTGACCAATGAACGATGAATGCCTTCGGCGACAAAATATTTTGGTATTTTTGCACAGCTAAAGTGAGAAAACGACTGACTATAGTACGGCTCTATTCAACACTTCAAAAACCCGCGATAAATAACTGGTTTCTCCGTATTTCCTCAAAGTTTGATGACTTAGAAACACATACTTTTATTCAGAAAAGCGGGCGTTATGTACAGGAATTCGCGTATTATCAGCTCCAAAGTTATGGTACTTTTCGCTGGTGTGGCATTTTCTGTGAATGTTCAGTTTGATAATCCCATTTTATAGATGTCTTTATGAATGTACGTCCAAAACTACACTAATATTTTGCAAAATTATGTAGAATAAACATAAATGACAAAATCCAACCAGCTTTGGAATGCTGAAATAGAAATATGCTCTGCGTCACTCGCCGTTACAGTATAAGCTCACACAGAGGCGAGTACGGCCATTGAGACTGATCGCTGACGCCTGCTTGGGCGGAAGGCAGGCGCGGCTACAGCCCGCTGCTGTACTGGCGTCTGCAGCGGGTTGTCGGAGTCAATGAGTTAAAGTTTTTTTGTTAAAGGTTACATGTACCGGACCGACCCTCCAAACAAAAATAAGACATCGGTGCTAAAGTTTTAATTGGGATTTTGATAGAATTTTTTTTTTTTTTTACAAATTATTTTCTCAAAGTTAGTATGTAGTGTAATCTTAACTCGGTGTTTGCGGTTTTACCTATCTTTTGACGATCAGCAGCTGGAATAAAATGAACTGATCAAATCGTTTCTCACAGAGTGGATGGTGATGGATACATACAGTACAAGGCCATGGTGATAAGCAGCAGTGTGCATCTACTACTTCTCATGTTTGAGCTCCTGGCCTGTGATAAGCTGGAATCAGGACGCCATAAGTGGACACTAGTCTTCATCCCCCTCATGTTCATGTCTGTTGCTTCTATAGGCATCTGCGTGTGGGCTGTTAAACATGAACGATCATTTGAGGTAAGCCTGGTTATTTCAGATAGGAACGTGTGATTCTTCAGCATAAAATGTGGTGATATCAAAGGGGGGGGGGGCGGGGGCTCCGTGGCGCAGTTGGTTAGCGCGCTAGTACAGCGTAATGACCCCGGAGTCTCTCACCAATGCGGTCGCTGTGAGTTCAAGTCCAGCTCATGCTGGCTTCCTCTCCGGCCGTAAGTGGGAAGGTCTGTCAGCAACCTGCGGATGGTAGTGGGGTTCCCCCAGGCTCTGCCCGGTTTCCACCCACCATATTGCTGGCCGCCGTCGTATAAGTGAAAATATTCTTGAGTACGGTGTAAAACACCAATCAAATAAATAAATAAATGTCAAAGGCAGACGTCTAATTCCCATCATACCTTACCCCGTTCCAACCACGGCTTACCTGGTTCCCATCTTACCCTACCATGTGCTCATCTCACTCTTCCTGGTTCCTATCTCACTCTTCCTGGTTTCCATCTCGCCCTTCCTGGTTTCCATCTCGCCCTTCCTGGCTCCCAAATTACCCTGCCAGATTCCCACCTTACCTTGCCTGATTTCTGCCACACCCTGTGACTGTCTGGTTTCCATCAGACCCTGCCTTGTTCCCATCAGACCCTGCCTGTTCCATCACACCTTCTTGGTCCCCATCTCACTCTTCCTGGTTAACACCACACCCTTCCTGGTTCCCATCTTACTGTCCTGGTTCCATTCACATCCTAACTGGTTTCCACTACATCCTGCCATGTTTCTGCATTACCTTACATAAGCCAACAAGCTGAATATGTGAAGATTACTGATATTGTATTATCAGTGTGTTTTATGTAATAGTAATCCTGCAAATTGAGTGACTGTGAAGGACAGAATAGAAAATGCTAGGTATTAAACATATACGTTAAGTATATTGTTGTCAGTTGAGCGCTGAAGACTTGTTTTTCTGCCTGGAAAAAGACTGTGATGATATTCTGTATTGAACCTAAAAACTTGTTTATCACTGTACTTTTTCTGATTCTGATAGGTCTTTCCTTAAGGTAGGATGATATCCTAGGAAAATGTACATGTAAATTTCAGCGCCAAAAGTAAAATGACTTTCATTTGCCTCTATAAATACTCCAAATAACCTCAAATTTTGCCCACAAAAATGCATTTTAGAGGCAAGTTAATGTCACAAAATAGTTTTGGTGGTGAAAATTACAATTTTTCGGTAGAATATCATCCCATGTTCCAAGCAAATCTCAAAAGACCTTTCTAAAATCAGTAGAACTTTCAGAATCAGGAAGATCGGGCAAGTTAGTCATGGATGAAATTTATGGTCATTTAGTAGAATTTTCTGGACAAATTGTTTATAGTCAAAACTACAAATGTTCCTCATTATGATGTTTAACACCAATAATTCAATCAACATTGTTCTATTCTTCTTCCAGCTGGAACTGTTCAGTGCTGTAAATATTCTCCAGTTTATCTTCCTCGCTCTCAAGTTTGATAACATTGTGCAATGGAGCTTTGTGGTAAGAATCTTGTATTTGTCGTATGAAATTCTTACATTTTAGTGATAATTAATAATTTTGTCAGAAAATAGAATCATTTTTTTCTTATCCGCAATGAATGAAGGAATACCCCAAGTCTTCAACCCTTTCAACCATCTCTGCAACCAGTATTTTGAAACATTCTGAGAGAACTATGGGGTGCAGAGAAACAATTTGCAATGTTTCTATGAACTTGCATCTTAAATAACATGATCAAATCATTTTGAGTGTCACTTTCATAATAATTGTTTGTATAAATTGGTTGAAAAGGTTGATTTACAGTAAGTACTTTATTACTGCTGCTTGAAATGACATCTTTAGATTATGGAAAGTATTATCATTATGTTAATCATGCTTGGCCACCTACAGGTACACTCTCCAAAAGTGTACTATACTGTGTTTAATAGCGCTGATTTGTATTATCAACCAGTCTCACATACTTCATACTTCTAAGTTGAAAAGATGCCAGCAATCACGATCTTGTATGGCTGTTTTCGGTGTGTTTTATTTACTGCATATCATTACTATGCCTACCATACAGTCTTCATCCTCATATTATGGATTATAATGTAAATCAGTGTGTTATATATCATTGTTGCCCCCTGATTGTCTTCATCCCTGTGTGGATTGTAATGTAAATGGCCCCCATCAGTGTGTTATATATCATTGTTCCCCCAGATTGTCTTCATCCTTGTGTGGATTGTAATGTAAATGGCCCTCATCATTGTGTTATATATCATTGTTCCCCCCAGATTGTCTTCATCCCTGTGTGGATTGTAATGTAAATGGCCCTCATCATTGTGTTATATATCATTGTTCCCCCCAGATTGTCTTCATCCCTGTGTGGATTGTAATGTAAATGGCCCTCATCAGTGTGTTATATATCATTGTTCCCCCAGATTGTCTTCATCCCTGTGTGGATTGTAATGTAAATGGCCCCCCATCAGTGTGTTATATATCATTGTTCCCCCCAGATTGTCTTCATCCCTGTGTAGATTGTAATGTAAATGGCCCTCATCAGTGTCTTATATATCATTGTTGCCCCAGATTGTCTTCATCCCTGTGTGGATTGTAATGTAAATGGCCCTCATCAGTGTGTTATATATCATTGTTGCCCCAGATTGTCTTCATCCCTGTGTGGATTGTAATGTAAATGGCCCTCATCAGTGTGTTATATATCATTGTTGCCCCAGATTGTCTTCATCCCTGTGTGGATTGTAATGTAAATGGCCCTCATCAGTGTGATATATATCATTGTTGCCCCAGATTGTCTTCATCCCTGTGTGGATTGTAATGTAAATGGCCCTCATCAGTGTGTTATATATCATTGTTGCCCCAGATTGTCTTCATCCCTGTGTGGATTGTAATGTAAATGGCCCTCATCAGTGTGATATATATCATTGTTGCCCCAGATTGTCTTCATCCCTGTGTGGATTGTAATGTAAATGGCCCTCATCAGTGTGTTATATATCATTGTTGCCCCAGATTGTCTTCATCCCTGTGTGGATTGTAATGTAAATGGCCCTCATCAGTGTGATATATATCATTGTTGCCCCAGATTGTCTTCATCCCTGTGTGGATTGTAATGTAAATGGCCCTCATCAGTGTGATATATATCATTGTTCCCCCCAGATTGTCTTCATCCCTGTGTGGATTGTAATGTAAATGGCCCTCATCAGTGTGTTATATATCATTGTTCCCCCCCAGATTGTCTTCATCCCTGTGTGGATTGTAATGTAAATGGCCCTCATCAGTGTGTTATATATCATTGTTGCCCCAGATTGTCTTCATCCCTGTGTGGATTGTAATGTAAATGGCCCTCATCAGTGTGTTATATATCATTGTTCCCCCCAGATTGTCTTCATCCCTGTGTGGATTGTAATGTAAATGGCCCTCATCAGTGTGTTATATATCATTGTTCCCCCAGATTGTCTTCATCCCTGTGTGGATTGTAATGTAAATGGCCCTCATCAGTGTGTTATATATCATTGTTGCCCCAGATTGTCTTCATCCCTGTGTGGATTGTAATGTAAATGGCCCTCATCAGTGTGATATATATCATTGTTCCCCCCAGATTGTCTTCATCCCTGTGTGGATTGTAATGTAAATGGCCCTCATCAGTGTGTTATATATCATTGTTCCCCCAGATTGTCTTCATCCCTGTGTGGATTGTAATGTAAATGGCCCTCATCAGTGTGTTATATATCATTGTTCCCCCCCAGATTGTCTTCATCCCTGTGTGGATTGTAATGTAAATGGCCCTCATCAGTGTGTTATATATCATTGTTGCCCCAGATTGTCTTCATCCCTGTGTGGATTGTAATGTAAATGGCCCTCATCAGTGTGATATATATCATTGTTGCCCCAGATTGTCTTCATCCCTGTGTGGATTGTAATGTAAATGGCCCTCATCAGTGTGTTATATATCATTGTTGCCCCAGATTGTCTTCATCCCTGTGTGGATTGTAATGTAAATGGCCCTCATCAGTGTGTTATATATCATTGTTGCCCCAGATTGTCTTCATCCCTGTGTGGATTGTAATGTAAATGGCCCTCATCAGTGTGTTATATATCATTGTTGCCCCAGATTGTCTTCATCCCTGTGTGGATTGTAATGTAAATGGCCCTCATCAGTGTGTTATATATCATTGTTGCCCCAGATTGTCTTCATCCCTGTGTGGATTGTAATGTAAATGGCCCTCATCAGTGTGTTATATATCATTGTTGCCCCAGATTGTCTTCATCCCTGTGTGGATTGTAATGTAAATGGCCCTCATCAGTGTGTTATATATCATTGTTGCCCCAGATTGTCTTCATCCCTGTGTGGATTGTAATGTAAATGGCCCTCATCAGTGTGTTATATATCATTGTTCCCCCCAGATTGTCTTCATCCCTGTGTGGATTGTAATGTAAATGGCCCCCATCAGTGTGTTATATATCATTGTTCCCCCAGATTGTCTTCATCCCTGTGTGGATTGTAATGTAAATGGCCCTCATCATTGTGTTATATATCATTGTTCCCCCAGATTGTCTTCATCCCCATATGGATTGTGATGTGTGTGGCTCTCATCATTGTGTTATATATCATTGTTGCCCCAGATTGTCTTCATCCCTGTGTGGATTGTAATGTAAATGGCCCTCATCAGTGTGATATATATCATTGTTCCCCCCAGATTGTCTTCATCCCCATATTATGGATTATAATGTAAATCAGTGTGTTATATATCATTGTTCCCCCCAGATTGTCTTCATCCCTGTGTGGATTGTAATGTAAATGGCCCTCATCAGTGTGTTATATATCATTGTTGCCCCAGATTGTCTTCATCCCTGTGTGGATTGTAATGTAAATGGCCCTCATCAGTGTGTTATATATCATTGTTCCCCCAGATTGTCTTCATCCCTGTGTGGATTGTAATGTAAATGGCCCTCATCAGTGTGATATATATCATTGTTCCCCCCAGATTGTCTTCATCCTCATATTATGGATTATAATGTAAATCAGTGTGTTATATATCATTGTTCCCCCCAGATTGTCTTCATCCCTGTGTGGATTGTAATGTAAATGGCCCTCATCATTGTGTTATATATCATTGTTGCCCCAGATTGTCTTCATCCCTGTGTGGATTGTAATGTAAATGGCCCTCATCAGTGTGTTATATATCATTGTTCCCCCCAGATTGTCTTCATCCCCATATTATGGATTATAATGTAAATCAGTGTGTTATATATCATTGTTCCCCCCAGATTGTCTTCTTCCCTGTGTGGATTGTAATGTAAATGGCCCTCATCAGTGTGATATATATCATTGTTCCCCCCAGATTGTCTTCATCCTCATATTATGGATTATAATGTAAATCAGTGTGTTATATATCATTGTTCCCCCCAGATTGTCTTCATCCCTGTGTGGATTGTAATGTAAATGGCCCTCATCAGTGTGTTATATATCATTGTTCCCCCAGATTGTCTTCATCCCTGTGTGGATTGTAATGTAAATGGCCCTCATCAGTGTGTTATATATCATTGTTGCCCCAGATTGTCTTCATCCCTGTGTGGATTGTAATGTAAATGGCTCTTATCATTGTGTTATATATCATTGTTCCCCCAGATTGTCTTCATCCCCATATGGATTGTGATGTGTGTGGCTCTCATCGGCGTGCTCTATGCCATCATCCTTGCCATTATCCTCATGAAATCCCCAGACATCGTCCCTGAGCAGAGAAGAGGGAATCTCTCCACAGCTGTGGGCTACACATTCCTCGTTCTACCACTTCTCGTTTTTGAGGTGAGTGTCACTGTGTGACATACATGTACTCCTGGCAATCAGTAAAGTTAGAACTAGTTTTGTGACGAAAACTTAAGTTTTTTTTTCAACATAACACCTGCTTCAGTTCAGACCTCTAATCGATGACCATTGATTTGATGTGCTTGATACCACTATCTATGGTGTGAACTCACATCACCAGTTAAGTAAATAAATAATATCTTGTACAGAAAATTTTTCATTTTGAGGCCTTCATGTGCCTCTGAAAGTGCAATTTTACATACCGCACTTTTGATGAATTATTTAATTGTAAAGATTTTATGTGTTCAAGATTTTGTCAGGATACCATATCATTAAATATGACATCTACGAGTTGTGTTATTTTCTGATTTTTCACACAGATTCTTTTATCCAATCGTCTTGATGGAGACCAACAATTTTCATTCATTGCCATCACTGTACCGCTTTTCATTTCCCTTATCACTCTCATCTGTATGGCATTTACATCAAAGGGAGGCAACCACTGTAAGTGTCACAGAAAATTACACTTATAATATTTAGATCATTAGTCCAATTACCAATAAGAAAGTAAATATAAATGTTTATATCAGGTGGTTTGTTTTGAGGTTGAAAGCAGTTCCTGTTTAAAACCATTGTATGCTTTTTAAGTAGCACATGTATTTCTCAGACACCAGTTGCATTTATTCTTCTAAGAAGCCAGTGGTCCTGGTATGGTAAGGCAGAGAATTGGGCCCTGAGAGGTACGACAAGAAAGTGTAAGTTTCAAATTCCCAGCACAGTTCTGTAAATTTTCGAATCAGAAATACGAAACTTGGTTGAATCACCTATCAAAGTTAGATGGCTTTAAAAAAGATGGTTGTTCAGTAATAACCCACCAAAAATGCACTCTCAATCAAAAATGCCAACTTTGCATTCAGACGAGGCACTGTGTCTTTAATTTACAGTATAAAGATCAACATTTACCCGAAGGAATATTTTTACTGAAACTTTCATGCGTGTATTTCTGTGTGCTTTCGTTCCGGTTGATGTTGGTCTTCATATGTGAAAAAAAAGAAGAGTAAAACACAAATGGAAAAGAAGTAGCCTTACGAGTGTGTCAACAGCTGTCACTCACAGATATAGTCAGTTTCGCTGCTTGAGGTGCACAGTTTCTTGCACCAGGGCCCGTTCCCCACCTTACCATACCAGGTCCTTTAGAGGTGGAGAAAATATAAAAATGATGTAAAACATCCAAATGAAATTGTGTGAAAATTGTAGACCCACATGATTTTCATGAATTTTGTTATTCCTTCTTAGGGAGAAAAAAACATATGAAAATAATTTTATGAAGGGATTTGGGATCGCCTCTTGGTATATATCGTCTTTGCATAATAATGTTCTAAATGAAGTTGTGGTGGATGCCTGATAAATTCATATGGGCTTGAATTTGATGTTTTCTTCAGACAAAATTGTTAAAATAGAATTTTAATCATATTTGTGATTTTAATATATTAATAGATATAATCATTATACAGATTCAACATATGTGTTTGGGTATAAATAATAAACTTACGTTCAAATAATTTATTAAACATGCATCACACCACCATTTAGAAAGTTATTATCTAAAGTTGATGTATGCTAAGAAAAATACCCAAAAAAATATTGAAGACCATATTTACAAATAAATGTTCACACGTTTTCAGCTGAAGTTGACATCAGTTATGTGTTTTCTTCTCCTGTACGAGAGATATTAACCATCTTGTACATAAAAATGTGACACGCCTCTTTTTGTCTTCAGGGTGGTTTGGAATACGCAAAGATTTTTGTCAGTTTCTTCTAAATGCCTGCCCGCTTTTACAAGAATACGGTAACATCGCATACTCCATCCACAACAACAGTGACCTGGAGTCTCGAGCTCAGCGGGAAGTGAGCAAGTCCGAGAGTGGCCACTCCAGAAAAGAACTCATCGAAGAGCAGCCTAAAATGGTCGTCCCAGTCATATCAATAGAGACCCCTGACTGAGGGGAGGTGGTGTGGTGGTGTGGTGGGATCACTTTTACCTCACATTCCCAAGGCAGGTGTGTCAGGCCTGTCAGTGGTATCTTGGACTCTAAAACTTACCTAAAGTACCTGTCTGTCACCTCATCAACAGGTGATTGTTAGATTGCAGGGGTTACATGCGAGTAACTTCCATGGAAGCCATTGCTGTAGATATAACGTCCCAGTGGTAATTTCGTGCATGTAGCGCTCCGTGCGCTTATGGCAATGGAGCCCATATGTTTTACCTGACTGTTATAGGAGTTGGTAATAGGTACAGGTCTCTTTGTCGCAGCATTTCATGAATCTGTTCAACTCACAATATAAACATGTTCTGGGTAAAGCAGGTGTAGTGTTTTTTTTAATGAGATACTTGAATATCATATACTGCTGTACATTTGTAGTTGTAAGATGGTTCCCTTAATTATAATGAAAGAAGTCAAGACAACACGTAAATGTAAAGGGTTTCACAAACTTTCCACCGTGTTCCCAACAAGAGGCTTGAATGTTTGTGAAACATTTTACATTTATGTGGTGATGCCTGGATTTCTTCTTTATTGCTTGTATATTTTTTGTGATATCAGATGTTTTGACAGATCCTGCAAATTTTGAGCAGATTCAAAACCCCAGCAATTCCTAATAAGTCCTAGAAGCAGGATTATTTTGTGTTCACAGTTTTAAGCTACTAGCTACCATAAAGGCCGACTTTTGCAAAAGTTTCTAAATCAGATTTCTTCAGGTTTGTGTCCTTAGTGCAGGTTAGATCTCAACAACGCAATATGAGTTATGAGGGAAGTTATGAAAAACTGAGGTACAAAGTTTTGTGAATATATGCTCCAGGTCTACAAATCTTTTAAGGTTGTTTCATGATTAGTATAACCTGTATTATCTGTTATACATGCTTAGGATTGGTAAGTCGCTCTACCACAATGGAGCTTTAAGACAGACACTTAAGCTTATATTGTACCATTCCGTGGTGAATATTACATGTGAGCAAAAGGTTTTTTATAAACAAATTTTAATCAGTTTTTCAGAGAACTAAAATACCAGAAACCGTTCTTCTGAATATTTATTAGTTTTAGAATATTCAGATTTTAAACTTGTTAATTTTCATATTTTGATTCTTTGAAGTGTAATGATCTTCCACTATTTATTTGCTTTACAATATTAAATACCTTTTGTTGTTGTGCTTTTCTCTCCCTTTATTTTTTTTTTAATGTGGATTGATGAGAAAAAATAGGGTATGTACGTCTAATATTTACTGAGTATGTCTATCTGTCACAAATATAGGGTACCTGGTCACAAAGCTGATGTGTAGATGTACAGTGTTTGTCCTTATGTCATACCAGATTGTTTAAATCGTGGCAACCTGCCATGTTGAAGGTCATTATGGTTCATAAAGTGTGCGGAAATACATCTCAGTACAAATTATTTTCTGTAATGTGTGGAAGGCGAAGAATGGACGGGCAGTCAACATCTTATAAATACATGTATTTATTACAGTTCTCCTTTTTTCATGTACATACAGTGCAATTAAGTCAGCCATTTTACTTTTGGCAGAGTGTCTCATTGTGCGTCTTTGTGGGAAGTGTGTGGTAATATACCATTGGTATGTTAGACTTGACAACCCTGTGTGGTTTTGAACCAACAACCTCTGGCCCCGTAGCATGAGCTTGGCATCCTCACACACAAGCATGACAAAAGGGGAATTTATATTGGTCCAATTCACTTGATCCTGATTACGCTGGTATAAATGACATCAGTCAGCATAAATGTACACATTTAAAAAAAGGAGACCACTGCTTGGGCCTACATGTACTTATTCATGTTTACTTGTGTGTGTAAATATAATGGATAAGAGACGTTCAAACCATATTAGGTAATTATGAAGTACAGGCCTGATATATTGGCTCGATCTCAGTAATGATATGAGTGAACATAGGCCTGTCCTCTATCACATTGTGTGAACAATTGCATGCATTCCTTAGAATATAGTCAGCAGCAATTATACTTGTATAAAGAATGCAAACTGTTTCTGTAAATAAGAGATTTAACTGAAAGATTTGATTATTATCACTGTTTTGGATGGATCTAAATGGACAGCTGTCTCAAATTACATTTGACTGTTAGAAAAGTTGTTTAGTACTGTGGTGTGCAGTTATCCAGTACTGCGGTGTGCAGGTATCCAGTACTGTGGTGTGCTAGTCTCCAATACTGCGGCGTGCAAGTTATCCAGTAATGTGGCGTGCAGGTTATCCAATACTGTGGCGTGCAAGTTATCCAGCACTGTGGTGTTCAGTTATCCAATACTGTGCTGTGCAGTTATCTAGTACTGTGGCTTGCAAGATCCAGTAATGTGGCGTGAAAGTTATCCATTACTGTGGGATGCAAGTTATCCAGTACTCTTGTGTGCAGTTATCCAGTATTGTGGTGTGCAGTTCAAGTTGTGCAGTACTGTGGTGTGCAGTTATTCAGTACTGGTTCAATTTTTTAGTACCAGTGTTGTTAATATTGAAGCCTGGACTCAAGTACTGTTATGAATCTTTGAAGATTGTATCAGAAATTCCTTAAGTACGAACTGCTAAGATTTCGAACTCCCAGGTTGTCTTACTGAGCTGACGAGCCAGTGTTTTGTCCAGTATGACCATTAGAATGAGGAAAATTCTCTTTAATAGCCAGGCCCATATGTAAAATGTCAGAAGATAAATGATTCCTATCCCACATGGGTAACTCCTTCACATGGTTATTGGTTTTTATTTGTTTTTCCTTTAACATTTTTTGCATAAATTTGCACTTTGTCAGAATTTCCAAGATGAGTGTTACATTGCTTTACTGGAGAAATCAGTTAACCATTGTAACCAGAAATAACTTTTTCTAAGGATAAGGAATATGAACACATTAAAGTCATAGTAAAATTACATCTTAGTTCACCTTTACATGGAGTATTGGACAGCAAAAAACAGTAGGTATTTGAACTGTATTACAGATGTGTGTTTAATTGTAGGCTTATATCAGATCAGAAATTCTGTGAATCTAGATACATTGCCAATTGCAATTTTCTTTTTTGTTTTTATAGACTGTAAAGGATTGTCATCTTCTCATCTCTGGAGAGAATCAAACTATGTGTTTTAGATATGACCCCTGTTTGTAATAAAATATCTTTGTTGAATTTGAATCATCGTGAGCTTAGCCTTTGTGTCTGTATGAACAGAACTGCGTTCTCACTGTGATGATTTGGCACACTGACTCACAGAATTCAAAAGGACTGAAACGTGTAAACTAAACTGATTTGGGATGAAATTATTTTCTGAAATGACTCTTTGTTATACATGCTGTTTGCGGTAAAGGCAAGTCCAGTGAGAATTTTAAAAAAATCATCATGTATACTTGGATGTTAGGCTCTATAATCTTCAATTTTTTTCAGTACCAGTGATGAACCTGTTTGTAAACATCACCCAATGTTAGTCTGTTTAGAGCCACTCTTTTGCAAATTCCAAAAAGGGAAGTTTACGTTGACCCAGTTTTCTTGATGCTGATTACGCTGGTATAAATGACCTGTCATTCAGCCTAAAAAGTAGACAGACACATAAAGGCCTATCTATTTTATGTTTTATTTATACTTGTGTGTGTAAATGTAATGCATAGGATACATTCAAACCTTGTAAATTTACATTTAACAGCTAATCAACAACGCTCTCACCCAGTATTTCTGCACATTTGGGTTTTATGTAGATTGCTATTGCTGTAGTTTTCCTGTTGCTCTATGGCTGGCTATACATCCAGCTTTTCTGTCCGCCTCGGTTTTTGATCGGGTACTACTTTTGTATAAACCTGTGTTTGTTGTGGCGGCACACAGTGGAAAAATGGCTGACTCGGCGACAATGCTTTCACGATTCCGAGCAACTTTAGTTGGAGCCGTTGTAGGAGATTGCATCGGAGCAAATTTTGAAGATCGATGGCTTCCATTTGTGCCGTGGAATGACATTAAAAAAGTGTTACAGCACATGGAATCTCTTTCTCCTGGTGACGACGAGCTTCCGTTTACCGACGACACGGCCATGACAAGGTCGGTGGCATCGTCTCTGACTGAACATGGCGCATTTCACTCACGGGACATGGCAGAAAGATTTACTTCTGAGTATTTTCGTGAACCAGGCAGAGGGTATGGGAGAGCCGTGACTGTGGTCTTCAAAAAACTTAAAGAAAGTAATTTTTCAGATGTATACAAGCCAGCCTCTGAGCAGTTTAATGGATCAGGTTCGTACGGTAATGGTGGTGCTATGCGCATCTCCCCAGTCGCCCTGTTTGCTAAGAAATACAACAGTTTCGAGGTGCTAAAAGATGTCTGCGAAAAAACCACCAAACTGACGCATTCCAATAAGAATGGTATTTTAGGCGCAGTTTTGCAAGCTTCTGCTGTTGACCTGGCTTTAAGCAACCAGGGTCCACCAGCTGATTTAAATGTTGACCATTTCGTTGACAAATTGATCGCACGGATTCAGCCTCTTGAAAATGAGGCAACAGAGAAGTCTGAAACAATGCAGCCCTACACTGATAAACTGTTAAAAATGAAAGAGTTTCTGAAGACTGGAAAGTCCAACTCAGAACAGATTGCGGAAGATCTAGGTAATGATGTCTCAGCTTTGGATTCTGTTCCCACGGCAATTTACAGCTTCTTGCGGGCACAAGAGAGTATAGAGGGTTTACCGGTAAAAGTTCCATTTGAAAGGGCTGTGTTGTATGCTATTACCATGGGTGGAGATACAGACACTATTGCGAGTATGACAGGAGCTATCGCTGGGGCATTGTACGGTTTAGAGAACATTCCAACCACGTGGCAAATTTTCTGTGAAGGCGTCCCTGATGCAATCAAACAAGCCGATGAACTGTTTAAATTGTACAAGAAGGCTGAAGGCCAAAGTGGAAGCACTGCTTGAGAACAGGTGTGACATCAGATTCATGTACAGCCAACAGAGAATTATAAATGAATTGCAATTTTATCTAACTGTAGACTTTAAATTTATGCAAGTCATACAAATGACTCAGTTATGGTGAATGTCTATGTTGGCCTGCATACTGTGATAACACACTGATACATGAAACTCAATTGTAATGATAATGGTAAATATAAAACTTCATGGTTTACATGCATAGATCATGTACAAGTGGACTAGAATTTCTAACTATTCAGAAAAGAATCTCCATAACAAATTTACATTACTTTACCCCTGCTAGAGGTATATGTTGGTATGCTTTGGTGTATATGTCATACTTTACAGTATTTCAGTCATATGACAAGGAATCATCAAGTGTGTGTACATATACTGTATCTTCTTGTCCATGACTCTAAAATGATGCCGCCACAGAAACATTATGCTGAAGACACCAGGCATGACACCCACCCTGTCACATCATACTGACACCGGACCAACCAGTGCTGTTTCCTTGATCTAACCTGCTGAGCGTCAAGCAAGGCGGTAAAAAGTACTATTTTCATAGTGTTTGCTATGACGCATGTTTGATCCCAGGTGAACACTCTAACCATTAGGTCACCAAAGAGATTCAAGTGTTAGATGTATTTGCTGAGATCATGACCCAAGGCAGTGCATGGTCGATTGTTGAAAAATTGCTTATAGTTGAGTACGTGCTGTTAAATGATGATGCCACAACTTTTTAACAGGCACAGCCTTTGAAATGCTGGGTTTTATGCACATAACCTACTTTCCTCAGTGGTTGTTCCTTAGCCATGGAATAAATACTATTTGTAGAGACATGCCATATAGACTAGGTTTCAAATAGGAAGTACACCCAGGGCAATGTGCTATAGAATACAGTATAGAGGAGTCAGGAGCTTTCATGTTATGTACATTGATCACCACTGAATAAATACATGCACGATAAATGTATGTCCTTCTTCATATGTCTGCTAGATATGCAAAATTATTTGCAAAACTAGTATATTTGACCCAAAATTTAACCCAAAATTTTACCCATGATTAAGTTATTCATTTAACCTGATTCTGAGGGTTCACTTTATTTCAGTTTTTTCATGTTTTGGGAAACTGGAATGATTCAGTATGAAAAGTAATATTTTATGACCTGTATTTTCCTCTGAAATGTGTGTTTTTGAGACAGACTTTTAGGGCAAGTACAATGTTATTGGACATTTTTGTCGTTCTAGTCTTGTCACTTGTACACCATCGTCATTGACAGTTCATGTTGTATTTACATGTTTTACCATAATAAAGAAAATTTTTATATTTTAAATTTGGTCAAAGTTGTTGAGTCCTCGAACTCAAAACTCTGTTTTGAGTTGTCTCATGACTAATCATTTTGGTATCTAACTAAATGAATATGGCCAAGGGGGTTAGCACGCCAGCATTCCGCATTGACCCAAGAGCCTCCAAAAAGTGAAGCTGATGTGAGTTGAAGTCCAGCTCATGCTGGCTCCCTCTCTGGCCATACGCGAGACGGCCTGTCAACAACCTGTGGATGGTTGTGAGTTTCCGCCCACTTTAATGCTGACCGCCGTCGTATTCTTCGGCGAATATTCTTCAAATAAATAAATGAATAAAATATTACATGTTCAGCTATTGTTACCTTTTACTACATGTATAAAAGTGATAAATAAAAGCTTTTGTGCTTGTATGCAGTGAAAACTTGTGCTGGGTTAGTTTTGCTGTAGTTTAAAATCAATGCTCTTTTGATAGCAAAAATACATGGAGAACAAATGTTTGAAAACCATGGAAATATTCCTCTTGCATATATGCATGTAAATGGACAAACTGCTGATCAAAGGTTGTATTTCCCAGTGGTTGAATATGTAACCATGCATGTGATGGTGTATTTGAATCGGTTCAAGTCAAGATGCAAGCGTGACTTTGATAGCTAGACACACAAGTGTACCAAACTGTGGTATTGTGTATAACTGTGTACTGCACCTATAGCTTGTTGGTACATGCAGACAGACACAGATAAATACATACTTGTGGTGACCGCAATATACTAAATTTATTTATTGTCATCGCAAATATCACATACTGGTAGTTATACAGTACTTATTACTTTGGTTCAGTTTTGTCTGATTTATGGGTCACTTTGATAAATACTGCACTGACTTACTAGATGAAGCTCATGCACTCCTTACCTTCTACAAAATGATTTAAAGATGTATATGTATGTCAAAAACCACAATTTACATGAACAAATCCAAGTATACTGCCACAATGCTCACTGATTCATTTAGTGTTGGACTGATCAGTACTTGGCTTGCATGTTGAATGCCCACTGAGGCTGTACAAAGAATTCAAATTTTTATTAACTGATATGAGCAGACTTCGGGATAGAGCTCAGGTGGGCAAATGATTTCTCTAGTTACCAGCCTTAAGATCCCATTTTCCATGAAGTCTTCCCACGAAGACAAACCCTTGTTAACATTTAAACACAATTTAGTTATTTATTTATTTATCCATTCATTTGATTGATTCATTTTGAAACCGGGCTGGGAAACATATGACCACTGACAGGTTGCTGACAGACCTTTCCACCTGCGGCATGAGCTCATTAAACAGGAGATGCATGTTGAATATATGTCAGATAATGTTTAGGAACACTTATCCTACATCGGTAAACCTACATTGCTGATGGGAGGGGGAATGGAAATTGAAAACCTTTGGAACTGTGGCAGAAAAACTTCAGACAATGAATATATTCTTTACTTTACTTTCAGGGTGAAACAAATACATGGATGTAGGCCATTGGTATATACTGGTAATTGTTACTGGTGACACAGTGGTAATGTATGTAAAATAGTCAGTCCAATAAATTTCTTGTGAAATTTCAGGTGAAGAATTTAATATCAGAGTAACAAATATCTGCATTCACTGAGTTAGTAAACAAACAGAATAATGCGAGTATTGATTTTGGTGAATGAAAAACATCTCATTACCATTTAACAGAAATCTACCCATATCTTTCTTACTACTATGGAAATACTGGGCTGTAGGTGGTTCGTGCTTAATGTACATGTATATAGGCATATCACAGTTCTATCACAAGTACGAATGTCAAAAAATACTGTTAAAGTACCCTTTTCGTCAAGCCTGTCAATGAAAATAAATACGTACAAACTATATACATATATACTCAAGATGTACTCAAGATTAAGATGTTGAATAAAGAAAAATCATGTCAAACATACTCTTCAAAATTCAGATCAAATGAAAATATTTCAAGAAATTTAAAAAATAACAATTTAAAAAAATAACTGGTAACAGTATTACAAAATCTTGAGCAGAAGTCTTTGTTAGAGAGGTAATAAAACACCAACCAGTAATAGACGTTGCTGGATTTAAGAACAAAATTTGTAATCTACAAAGCATTTTGTTAAATGAGGTAGAAAGACCAAGTTAGTGGGCATGTATACCGGTAATTTAAATAAAAGTTTTATAATACATGTATATATATACCTTTAACTTACCTTATAAATCAATATCATAATGTATCAACCATTTGGTCTTCTAAAACTTACACGTACATATAAAGAATATATCAATTTCAATTTTATTGACTTTGTAAAAAGAGTAAAAGTTAAAACTTAAGAACGAGAGTAATTGCGCATATATGGATGGACAGACAGACCAAATCACAATTTACACAAAGGTATTCCATACATACAGGTACACACAGACATACTGTAATTCTTCAATCTTTGTGCATCTTTGTAAGGTGTTTATATAAGCTTATTCTGAGAGCATTATTCTGTAAAGATTGACAAAATTATACTTTTTGTAAATCCCTGAAATTGGCTAACCCAACCAATATATTTTTGTTGCTCCTTCAAAAGCGGAAAGGTTGAGAAATTAGGATATATAATATTGCATATAAAAGTCACGCTCATCACGTCCTTGCAACGGCACAAGCTGATCAGGATGGCATATGACTTCTTTTAAATTACTCATCACATTCCTACTTAAGTGCTGCTAACTCAAACCAATATAACATGACTTTATCAGGAGAATGAAACCACATCACCAAAACAGCCATTAAGTCTTATTTGACATCTTGTCTTTAGTCAATACTGTTTGGACAAGAGTTGAACTAAGGGGAGTAATCCAAGTGTGCGAAGCAGCATAATACCTGCCTGAATAAATGGTTCTTTAAATGTCACAACATTTATATTGAACAGCAGCAAGTACACCTTTCCTTTAATCAATACTTTTAAAAAAAAATGTTTGCACAAAAGTTGAACAAAGGGGAGTAATCAATGTGTGCTAAGCAGCATACATACACATACATATGCCTGTGTGAATAGATGGTTATTTACACGTTACAACACATCAAAATATTTTTTGGTTACCCATGCAATTAAGTAATGTGCACAACAACTCATGCAAGCCTGACTTTGTGGAGCCATACAATGTATAATCCACTATACTGATACATTTAAACAGTCGGCTGAGTGAAATAGAGATTATGGCAGTTGTCTTGATAACATTATTTCAGCACTTAAACTAATGGACGGAATATTATTACTTTCATGTTCTGTGAATGTGTCATAATGTCCTACAACAATGCAAGCATGGCTGTTCTCAAGCACATACCCTTTGTTGTTCCCAATCAGGAGAATCTAAGTGATTTCATCCAGTCACACCTGGTGTTCTTTACACTGTAATCCCTCACTGAAGTGTGCAGTGATATTCTTTAGAATCAAGGTGGTCTCTGTAGGTCTGGATGTTCTTAGCTACATGCAGGTGGGCCTGGGTGTTCTGAGCTAAGTGGGCCTAGGTGTTCTCAGCTATGTGGGCCTGGGTGTTCTTAGCTAGGTGGGCCCAGGTGTTCTCAGTTAGTTGGGCCTGGGTGTACTCAGCTTAGGGGGCCTGGGTGTTCTCAGCTAGGTGGGCCCGGGTGTTCTCAGTTAGTTGGGCCTTGGTGTTCTCAGCTAGGTGGGCCGGGTGTTCTCCCTCACACGACTACATCATTTCAAGAATTGTTTACGGAATAAATTGAATGAAATGGTAGCCTGTATGCTAAACTAAAGGTCTTTTGAGTGAGAAACTTGACATGGATATTCATCACAATGATGATTTAGGTGACCACCTCATTCTCAGGCTCCGGGAGAGTGTCACCTCTTTCCCGTGATATCCTCAAGTACATGGGTTCCTTGAGGATCTTCCTCGCCCGCTGAGCCTTGACATGTTCAGCTCCAAACACCTGCAGGTGCACGCGGTAATTGTTACGAAAATAGTCGTAAGCCTTGTTGTAGTTGCCGATGTCCTCATAGTAGATGCCAGTGTTAATGTAAATCCTGCCGGCCAGGACTGAGTAATCACCGTACACCTGCTGACACAGATCCATTGCCTCCTCATAAAGCTGAAAAATCAAAGACCAACATAAATCCATTGAGGAAAGCAATGGTTTGATTTATTAAATGGTATTTAATAAATGGTATTTAATAAATTAATTTAAATGGTATTTAATAAATGATTGATGTGTAATGCCTTAAAGAGACTGATACATAACTTTTTTGTGTGAATGTGTGTATGCATATGGGACTTAAGGCAGACTGATTTTGGAACTAACTGATCTCCCTTGGAAAATAAAGTTTTATAGGTATTATATAATTACTGTTCTTATTATTTCAATCGTATTGTTGTGAAATTAGTGTTTAACAAGAATATTTCATTTTACAGTCAGTGGCATGGGTGCAGGACACTGGAGCACTTCCTGTTTCCTTGCTCTAACCTCAATGCTAAATGCCAGGTGAGCTGACCCAGATGGCCACCAAAGCAGTCTCTGGTGATTGAAAACAACGATGTTGTAAACATATGTGAGAAGGAAGAAACACATATCTGTATATAATCTGATTTCCATTGATGTACCTTCAGTTGTTCTGTACTCCCTGTCCTGGACAGAACAGCTAGTGTCATCTTAGCCTCTGCAATGTTCCCTAGGTCCTTCATCTACAACATGATCAGCATTGGACACTATTACACATACTTCATATAATACATAAGCAGTGGGACTCGTTGAAGACTTTCTGGTGTTTCGGTATTTCAACATTTCACTGTGTACTCTTCAGGACACATAGTAAATTATCCATAATTTTAAGCAATTTGCATTACCTAAATGCCTTGCTGTATAGAAATACAGAAGTTTGATTAGTTCTTGAAAAATCCTGTAAAGTTATTTGCGACTTAATTTTGATGTGGCTTTCACCAACTTAGTTCAGCAAAATTATTGGTCAGTTATACAGTACAAATCAAGTGTTTTGCTTCTGGGATACAGTTGTCCCACAATAAGATGTTTGACAACTGATTGGAATGATACTTTTAGTGTTACTATCAGATTTTAGATCACAGTGTTGCCTCCTGTAACAGACTGGGTCAAAAGGAAACCAGAGTTCCCAGAATACATCATAGATCTTTGGTTAGTTACTGATTACTGACGAACTGTCTCAGATATGCCCACCACCGTGGAAGACAAGTGGTCTCAGTAAACGTTAGACGGTGCCAATGGACACAGGAGCGACGTTGCATGAGCACTTACTGTCACCGAGGCCCTGCGAAATGTGACTGCAGGGTGAACACAGTTGTCAAAGTAAGACCCTAATGTACTGCTCACCTCCTCATAGATAGCTATGGCTGCTGTCACTTGCTGTTTGCCCTCCTGTAAGGCTGCTTCTGTTGTCATCTCCTCATTTCCACCAATCAGAGCCCAGCTGGATAGGTTAAATCCCAGTTGTACCATCATCTTTGCCAGTTTAAACTGCAATGTGAAATTTACAACCCTATTGGCAGTCAGTAACATACCCCAGCCAAAAGCAAGAGAAAGGATGAGTGGATTTCAAAAATGGTCAATGAAAAAAAAAAAAAATAAATAAAAAAATAGAAGACCATAAAAAAATATTATCATTGGGAAAGCTTGACCAACTCCCCTAAAAGGACTTCTTTCAATGGCATTTAGAAGCTGAGCTGGATAACAACACAAATAAATGGATCACAGCTTATTCAGTGAGCAACGTTTCAGTGTAGGTATGAATACCATTATGAAGGATAAAGCTAAAAGCGCCATACTCGAAAAGAATTTTTTTTTATTTCACTCTGAATTATTTCTTTCAATTCCTTAATTTCTTTAAAATTCCTATTTGATTCATTAACTACAATAAAAAAAAGAAAAAACCATTCCCTAATGATCTTTTTGGATATTTGCAGGTCATGCCCAACAAAGAATTTTATGACCTGCTACAAAATTTGTGGTCCTAGGAGTAATGCAAGAACGAAAATTTAACCCGAAAAGTTTGCTACCATCATCCAACAAAGACAACTACCTAAAAAAACTTTTCTGAAGAAATGGAGGGATATTCATTTATTCATAGATTTACTTATTTTTTAAATATATTTTGTATTCTCTTATATAACAGTAGTCAGGTTTATTGGTAGAGAAAACTGAAATGTGTAAACCACTGCAAACCCAGCCAGGACAAAAATCAATGTGCCTCTTGCACCAGATACCTCTATAATACATCTCTTGAATACAGTTGCTTATTGATGCTATGCAATTTCTTGCAATTTTTAGCATGTTTTCTATAAATAATTGCCAGATAGGCCATTTATTAAGCTGTTTCTTAGTTAGTATTAAAATTGGTTTACATGGAATATTTTTTTTCACAATTGCAGTAATTTTTTCACACAACAAATCATTTTTAAGAAGAAGTAATTTTGTTTTTGCAGAAATATTTTCATTACTGTTGAAATATTTTAACCATGCTGTAAATGATTTTATCCTTGGTTGAAAACCAACTTACTAATAAACAGATTGATAAGGCACCTTGCCTGTAAGTATATATGGAAAACAGCCCAAATATTTAAATGAAATTGCATGATTATGACACTAACAAGCCACTGTAATTGAGCCCTGTTTACAAAGCTGCAGTCAAATGAGCAACAGCTAATTTCAACCAGGCACACTCATTGATCAAAGGCCAGCAATCTTCAAGGAGAACCCATTAAAGAACTTGACCAGTGTGAGTCCTCCTCAAAGTCACATGGTTGGATGGATCTGACCTTCTAGATAGAGGTCTCCCAGCACTGATAGTAAGCTGAAGTACTTGGTATTTACTTAAAAACAACGGGTGAATGAGATGGGTGTTAAAACTTCCATAGAGTTTTAGCATCTAATTCAAATATCTGTAAGTGTATTACCCTATTTCCTCAACCTTTTCTCATATGAAAGAGCAACTTTCAGCACCATTTATGCATGTTTCAAATTTCATTTTACAGACAAAACTACATTGGTTGGATTGGCCAATTTCAGGTCTTAACAAAGAGTATAATTTTATCAGTCTACACAGAATAATGCCCCCAGAATGTGCTTAAATAAACATATTGCAAACATGCGAAAAAGTTGAACAACTACAGTACCGGTACTCACCTTGTGTACTTTGCCTTTCAGCTGTTTACGCAGTTCAATTGCTTTCTTGGCCCACTCAATACACTCTTTCTCTTGTTTCAACATGGATCTGGTTAAGAACTCGTGCCTCTTCAGTTGCTGAAAAACAGAATATTATTTTAGCATTGATTAGTGATTTATGTCATGAAGAATATTTAACTTGCCTAATGGTCAAAAATGACCATGACCATATGATCATGCAACTTTAGCACTAGAATTTTGAACAGGTACCAAAATGGGTACAACCAACAAAAAAACAAAAAACAAAAACAATTTAAACATGGCTGTAGGAACATAACAAGAGACTGGCTCCTAAATGTTTATTTATTTCAATGGAGATTTTCACCTCTCATCTCATCCACTCCCACCCCTCACACACCAAATTATTTTCAGTGATCTCCTAAACTATGAACACATTTAGTGCATGTTGTAACAAAAAAAAAAAAATGAAATCTTTGATGAGTGAAATAATATGCAGTGCACAAGTCTATTGCCTTACCCCATCAATACAGTAGCACATAAGGGAAGATAGATCCACCATTCTCTCTATTCTGTTCCCAAGCTCCTTCTCCTCAATGTTGTATGCCATACGGGCCAGCTCTGTGGCATCCTCGTATGAGCCTGCCTGGTGACTGAGACAAAAACAGGCAATAGTGTACACCATGACTTGTGTAATAGCAAAAGCGACACTATACGAATCCTTCATGCCTTCAACAGTAACTTAAACCAATCAATGTTACTGGATTATCATAGTTTTCATGTCTTGATTGTGGCGTCTGAGTTCACTCCCTTTAATGGATTCGATTTTCAGTGAATCCGATCACAATGCAATCAGTAAAACTTGTCCCTCGATGGGTGCATTATTTTGAGGGAGCAATGTAGGTCAATATACACATAGTTTATAGAAACTGTTGATCAGAATCAGAACTGAAATCTTCAAACAAATGTCACCAAATACAAATTTCATCTCCAACTCAAGAAAGTGCATAAAGATAGATGATGCAACCAGAAGTTGTGAATTCCAATAGCTATCACAAAGTGTTCTCACAGTATGTGTCCTGTTTGCTCCAGCTTGACGGTCAGCTTCTCCTTGTTCACGTCACCACAGTTAGCCATGTTGAGGGCCTGTCCCTTATACAGCTCTGTCAATCTCTCTATCCCTCCAGCTCCCTGAAGGTCACAACATCAAGAACCAACCACTCAATCAGAATACTGTTCAAATGCTTGCAGGCTTTTCATATATAATAACTGTACAGTGTATGCAAAAAAGTGTCATACACAACAAACTTTAGGACAAGTTTCCAACATCATAAAAAGTCAGTTAAGAAATAACATTTTTTTACATTCAAGATTTTTAAATACATGACCACCTTATCATTTGACTGAATAACATAAGACACATAAAAGTATAAAGATATAAAAGATTAATTATGGTTTTGAGATGGACTATATTTTCTTCCTCATGCCAACAGCCCTCACACCTCCTAACCCATCCCATATTCCTTAACTTGAGGATTCTACTCGGAGTACGTCAATATGCTGATGCTTACTTACCTTTCTCCAGAACAGCAATAGGGAGCTGCTAAATTCTTCATTGTACAGTTTATCGATAACTTTCTGGTCTAGCAGAAATTCTGTCATTCTCTCTTGATCATTTAGGAACAAAACATGGTGAGGATATTCCTGTAATGACAGAGCAAAGTCACTTTGAAAAAAAAAAGAAAATTGTGAAGTCTGACATTTATACATATCCAACAGGGAGCATTTCTTTCTCGGTTTGCCCAAAAACATTATTTCACAAATAACTTGTTTTTTCAGTTGAATGAAGGAATGAATAAATGCTTGGGGTTTAACATCATACATGTACATAATAATTTTAAGTATATGACGACGAAGAGTCATTAGGAGTGTGTACATATATTGTGTCGTCTTGTGGCAGGGCGAGACACCAGGCATGACACCCCACCCAGTGGCTACTGACAATGAGCCAACAAGTCCTGTTTTCTTGCCCTAACCTCTCAGCGCTGAGTGCCAAACCAGTCAGCAACAAATTTTAAAGTTCATTTTTAAAGTCTTTGATATGACCCGACCAAGGTTTGATCCCAGGTCTCCCAACTTCGAGGTAGATGCTCTAACCATTAGGGCAGCGAAGCAGTCATGTTTTTTTAGTTGAAGAAAACCACAGCATATTCTACAAAGAGTTAAAAAACTTAACTTCACTGATTTAAGTAGAACATTGCATCACAATTATTCATAGTCCACATTTCTACTCCTTTCCTCAACATCACTTGCCTCAACTTTCCTGTCTAGATTTTCTGAATGCTGAAAATAGTCCGCCAATAAAGTATGCCACCAGCGGAACAACTTCTTGGTCTCCCCTGAATCTGAACCATCAGGATTTAGCTTGAAGTACCTGAGTAAAGAAAGAGATTATAACTGAAAAAAAAAGTAACTGTGAAATTTATCGATTATTTGATATATTTTTTTATCATACTCGAGAAAATTTCACTTATACAATGACGACTAGCATTATGGTGGGAGGAAAATGGGCAAATATCGGAGGAAACCCACAACCATACACAAGCTTCTGGCAGGCTTTCCCAAACATGAATGGGTAAGAGGATCCTGGGTCACTGGGCATAGGGCACCTGATGACTATATGAATCCATACATATACTAGAAAAATGCAATTTTGAAGAATCCCTATTTTATAGCTTCTGTGATTGAACTTCAAATAACTGCTATTTTCTATGGTCGTCTGGTTTGCTTTAGTGAGGAGTAATGTCACCTTCAGCATTTTTGTCACATCACATATTTGTGCCCCTCACTGGAATGACACCAGACTGGCATGACATCCCACCCATGTTGACAACTATGGGAGCACAAATTGCCAGAATGGAATGTTAACACTGGGTGTTTTAACAGTACAAGACAGACACTCTTAAAGAGATTTTTGGTAAAAAAATAAATCCAACTGAATTTTTTTAGAATAGCCCAAATAATGACCTTTCACAAAACATCCACCTCATAAGTGCATGTGTTAACATTCAAAATGGGTAAGGACTTTTTCAAACTTTAAAGTCATATTAAAATTTAGTCTTTAAATATTACAGGTGCAAGCCTGATATTTACTGAAGGGCAAATGGTTTCAGCTAATTTGAGGTAAATACAGAACATTTGATTGGATTAGCTAATATGAATTTAGGGCCAAAAATCTCCTGCATAGCCTCATTAACCAATCAACAGTTATAGTAAACTACAGCCAGAAGCAGAAATGTACTGGTGAACATGATCATCAAAACTGGATGACTTAATTACTGCGATTTAATAAATCTCTATGTCACAGTGCTGTGACTGATGAGCCAGGAAAGTGTTCATCACATAGACAGCAAAAATTAGGCTTACTTTCTCCTCACTGCTTTGCTGAGGGACCTGTGGTAGAAATCTAGACGTCCCTCCCCACTGTCACCATAGGGGCGGAGAAAGGTGCGCAGGGCCCGGTACACCTGTGCCCATTTGTAAGCAGGGAGTTGCTCCCCCTTGAACCTTTTTCTTTCTTTCTCCGATTTCTCTTTAGAACCTGTAATGATGTAGAATGAGATAGTCCATGTATTGATAAACTAACAGTAAGCATTAATAATGATGACACAGACCACATGCATATAGCCACTCATTTTGTAAAAAGCTGTCACTACCCAAAATTATGAATTGTTAATTTCTGCCAGGCATTTTTTAGTCACAATTTTCAAAACATTTCTTATATTATTTGCACTGGTAAGTTTCAATTCCAGTTAAATGTTAATATTAAACCACTCATGAAAACTGTACTTGATTCAAGAATAATACCTTCACTCTGACCACTGTGAAATATGTGTTTAAACAATTTAAAACAGTATGCTATTACAACAAACATTATATTATTGTAATTTTACATCTTTCTCTCCAATTTTAATCTTCCTGCTCTTTTGGTTGGGAGGCATGAGGTTCTCCTGGATATTGGGAGACTCAGACTTCATAATTGCCACACCTTTCTCTTCCTTGTTTTTGGAAGGCACAAGATTCTTCTGTTCGGACAGGACACTGAGGAACTTACACTCATCTTTCTCCTCCTTGTAGCTGGGAGGTGCAAGGTTCTCCTCCTTAGACAGAATACTGAAGAACTCAGACTCCTCTGCAATCTCACCTTTCTCCTTGTTATTGGGAGGCATGAGGCTCTCCTCCTTAGACAGGATACTGAAGAGCTCACACTCCATAATGACCTCACTCCTCTACAACCTCACCTTTCTCCTCCTTGTTGCTGGGAGGCATGAGGTTCTCCTCCTTAGACAGGATACTGAAGAGCTCACACTCCATAATGACCTCACTCCTCTACAACCTCACCTTTCTCCTTGTTATTGGGAGGCATGAGGCTCTCCTCCTTAGACAGGATACTGAAGAGCTCACACTCCATAATGACCTCACCTTTCTCCTCCTTGTTGCTGGGAGGCATGAGGTTCTCCTCCTCAGACAGGATATTAAGGAGCTCAGACTCCAGCAGGCCTGACATGGACACCTCCAATAGGCAGAGTGTGGCCACCAGTAAAAAGCTACCATTCTCCTCCTCAAACCTGGCCAGCACATCACCCAACAAGCTGAAAAATTATGTTACGAATTACTAGGCATTGAAGGCACTGCTGGAACTGTAGGCAAATGTTTCAAAAACCCACTGCACCAGTTCTATATAAAGAAGCCAGAACTATTAATATTTAACACCTTTCATTTATAGACAAACAGTTTATCAATAATTGAGATATCTGATGAAGAAAGCAATAAACAAACAGGTTTTAGTCTTAGTTAAATCAGTCAAATGTACTGAAACTTTATATCTGACAAGTTTACACGCAAATTTCAAAAACACATCTATACCATCCTGGGTTGTATTTGAAAACTATCTGTGGTTTTGACTATAACAGTAAACTTTTTAAACAGATATTTATAGCTGTATATACATGCAAAATATGAATGTGACTGGTTATATACCTGTTGAATACATAATAAACCCAGGGAGAAAACTTCCCATAGGACTGAAAAATATACCCACAACACTGTTGCCATTGAACATATGAAAATAATGAAATCATGAAAACCAAATCTTATCATCCACATTATAGACAATAATATATCTACACACTCTAGGTATTAACTGGATCTTACTCCAACAAACTGTCCTTCAAGCTTGCCACTTTCTCAGAGATCTGTTTAAAGTCTCCAAACACTCTTAGCTCTTCACAGGCAATGGACAACCAGAGAGGGTTTGCAGACGACTCTTTGTTCAACAACTCAATCATCTGATCCAAGGTCAGCTTCTTTTGGAAACGCCCTAAAACTTCAGCCACGATTTCCTGTAATCATCACAAAGCCTGTCTTTAGGACTTAACTACTTCAAGAAGCTTATGCTTGCAACAACTGTCAAGAATCACACAACAAAATAAAAAAGAAAAAAAAAAAAGTGTGTGTTTGTGTATCATTTGGTAAGTAAAAACGGCCTGTAGCTAAATCTGCAGAATTCTCATCTTTTAATTAACTCTACCCACTAGTTAAGTCAGAAATCCTAAACTGAAATTCAACAGGTTCACTGGGTACATTCTGCATAATTCCGATTATCAGGCCACACAAGACTGCTTCTAATTACTCAGCATTTGTTACTCATCCACTGATCGAATGCATTGTGCACATTCAGACTGTGTGGCCTAACTTCACGTGCGACCAATCAAATCTTTTGCTGCAAGTAATGATCAATGAAATAGCAACTCTGTTTACCACACACGTATAATTGTGAGACCATACGTGTCTGTCCAGTGTATTTAAAGTCATTATAATTCCAGAAACCCACAATTTACTAATCAAAAATCTCCAAGGCATCAAGACATTTATCAAACATCCCCTTAAACAAATCCCAGTTATGTAAATAAGTCAGTTTCCAACTGTATATCAGCTCGTAGGCTCAAGCTTATTACTGGATACATGTGCATATTTAGAGCAACTTTAAGAATCCTATGTGGCATACTCAGTTTCATGTATTTATTTATTTATTTATTTATTTATTTGATTGGTGTTTTATGCCATACTCAAGAATATTTCACTTCCACGACGGCGGCCAGCATTATGGTGGGAGGAAACCGGGCAGAGCCCGGGGGAAAACCCACACCCATCCACAGGTTGCTGCCAGACCTTCCCACTTACGACCACAGAGGAAGCCAGCATGACAGTTGCACATATCCATACAGTATAATGCTGTCTTTTCTTTAAATTTGCAAATGTGCTATGTTTTAAAATTTCAACAAAAGATCATACTTTCCTGGCTCTTAGGGTCAAAGGAGGCACTGTAAGGGTCTTGGGACAGTTCTCTGTATCTCTGGTTGTCAAGGTGACGTGTGGGGGAGTGTCAGGAATCATGGAGAACACACAGCGTACCTGAGGGGCCAGCTTACGAGGCACCCAGGTCATGGACAGGGTAACGGCATCAGACTGGAACTGAAAGAAACACATACGCAGTTTTGATAAACCACAGAGGCACACACTGAATTACAGGAAAAACACATACGTGTACAGGAAGTATGCTTGTTCTTTGACACAAGTCCACAACAGAACAAAAATGGCTGCAATTCCGTTGAAAATGGATGAAATAGCCCAAAACTTAAACTTGGTCTGTAACTCATTTCAGTGAAGCCTTGCATCAAATCTTAATTCACAATAACTAACTGTTTTGAAGAAAAAACAAAACACAAACAGTCATAATTTTATCAAAATGAGCGAAATTTCCTGAAACTCAAACTTGACCTTTACAGGGATACAGAATCGACACTGATTGGCTGGCAGTGGAGATGGGGTTTTCTCGGTTAAATCTTACAGCCTTCGTCTAGCTTGAATAAATGTACTATACCTAAAATTCAACTGAGGCACTTCATAGCCTGGACTTGCCTAGATATCTTATACCAGCCAGAATTGATTTTGTATCCCTTTAAGTCACCATGGTGAAACCATGTACCAAGTTTCCATTCAGTATGTTGATGCTTTTAGTAATTAATTACAGAAAATGATTTGTGATGGACTGACGGACAAGGTGTAAACACACATGTACATGTAGTAATAAATAACTGCCACATAAGCATTCACAACCTAAAATGGAGGGGGAGAAAATAAATGTTTGGTTCAATTTTCTGGAAAATTTTCCTCATTTTCTGTCCCCTTCTTCAACAACAACAACAACAAAAAATACAAACCTGATTAAGTGCATCTACAAAAACCACAATAGGCCTGGTGTTGACATTAGACAGAGTACTACAACAGAGCTGTGATGCCTCCTCCAGGTCCTTAGGCATGCTACTGCTCTTTACCACCCCTAGTTCCAACAGTAGTCGTTTGAGGGCACCCTCCAGCTCTATAGAGCCTGGTACCGCCCCCACAAAGTGATAAAACACGTGCCAGCCTTGCTTCCCTCCACTGGTAAATATAGAAGAGTTACAGGAATAAAGTCATGAAGGGTGAGCACTTTTCTGAACAAATGACTGAATTTACCTTGACCATCAGCAAAGGGTATTGTTATTTTTATGTAAGGACTTACACACGTATTAGTTCAATTAAATGAAACGTTGAAGTCTATTTTCAACAATATCTGATAAGAAACTAATATATCCATATACATTATTGACACAAGCAGGATTAAAAAAAAAAAGAACCAAAAGATTATTTCTTAATTTATACAACTTTACACTATTATGTTAATAGAATTTTATTTTACCAACAGAGGAAAGTTGACCCAAAGGTCACCACCAAAGATAAATAAAATGTAAATGTTAATCCCATTTTATTCTAATACAAAAACAAACTAAACTTTAATCTAGACTAAAGTTAATACGCGACATTAAATTGCTCCGTCAAAATGCCATTAATTACAAATTCACTAATAACGGATCTAACTACGCATATTCACACCAGAAATGTAAAACTGCACTGTTTTTGTGGCATGTAAGGAATTTCAAGTGTGTTTTGCACTTGGGCCAAATAGTCACCTGCTGAGCGGGATCAGAGTCTATATAGCTCTTTGTCTTGTAAAACGGAGCGCATAGAAGTGACACCTCTAGATTTTAGCACAGCATAACTCTCCTTATATGACAAAAATACCATAAAATCTATAATATTCCTTTACATTGAAGGATTAGCTTTCAAGAAAAATGTACTTTTAGAAATGTAAATGTCTCATGTGCATTACTTAAAGCCCTTTGAAAAGGACAAGTGTGCTGACTAAAACCTGATCCATCAACTGATTGACAGCCCGTGTATGGCTTACACTTTTACTCAAACAATTACTTTCAACGCTTTATAAAGTCTATTCATGTTGAAAACTGAATTCGCTGGAGTACGACTTTAAAACGTTTTTGAACAACAGCATTATCCCAAGAGTATATACATGTTTTGCTATTATAAACTCAATCGGGAATCTTTGGCTTGCCTAAAGCAATTTGAGCCCAAGTTCTGTAGTATATTCCTTTTACAATGAAGTTTTATTGGCGAACTAAAACATCATGCATTGTAAGAGAACAATGGTGATACTTACAGGTTGCCAGAATCATGTCACCCATACACTGGAAAAAGTACCCCAATTCAGACAACCTGAATCTCGGTTCTGAAAATATCCCCCATTATCTGTTGTGCTTACCCTGGTATTTTGTGGTTGAGAGCTCGAGTCACTGTCTGATCAGCTGCTTTGGCCAGAATGGAGGACTTGCCTGAGCCTGCATTTCCCAGAACCAGCTGAGGAACATCATTCCCTGCTCCATCTATGTACTGATCAATCTGTGCGTGGGCATGTGAGTAAAGACCAATATCACTGTTACATACATGTACTGATCACAGATAGACTTTAGAACACGTGCAAACTCAATTTATACAACAGGAATGTAGTAGAAGCAACGAGGAGTTTAGGAACATCAAGATGACACAGGATTGCTCTCGTTCAAACTCTTCAGTGAAGCAATTTTCATGTACAGCGTTAAAATAAAAAGCAAAAATATGATACAAGTATCACCAAAAGGGCTTAAGACCGATCTGATTCATTGTCAATAGGCTTCTGCTCTGGAAATGAGACAGGAAGTGAATTAATGTTATGTTATACAGATTTACGGACAGAGAGATTGTCAGACAATGTCATACAACATGTATTTCATTTATTTATTTATTCGACGGGTGTTTTATGACGTACTCAAGAATATTTCACTTATACGACAGTGACCAGCATCATGGTTGGAGAAAACCGGGTAGAGCCCCGGTGGACACCCACGACCATCCACAGGTTGCTGTGGTATGTATGGGCGTGTAAAAAGAAGTGCAAATTAGATAGCAAGGTGCAGACAATTCCTTGTGTTACATGTATACACTTGCAATTCTCACCATCAACACTGACACAAATTTATAGAAATATTTAATGCAAATGTGGCATCTTCTTTCAATGTTTTAAGTTCTTGCACCAGTACATGCCTCATCCAGTATTGCTTTCCTCCCCCAAACACTGTCACATCTCTGCTTCATGAAGGACTCATGTGACTCCTTCATCTGCTGGAATGGATCCACATTACTCTCCTCCAATGGATACTGCTGAGAGATCCGCTGCTGGAAAAACTCCATCACCTATATATACAGAGCAAATTTTCATCAATGACTATTTTAAAATTAATGAGTATTAAGCTAGGTGGCAAGAAAGTAATTTTACAACTGTAAACCTATAAACTATAAAACTGTATAATTCTGAAGTTTATTATTTATTTATTAATAATTAGGTAATAATTTTGGTACTTATACTTATTTGTACATGCAAACAAATATATATGTAGTAATTAAGTTGCATCTATTGACATCAGCCAATCAAACCAATGGGTTAACAAATCATTTAACTAAAACAAACCGTTCTTTCTATCTTCGTATCAGAAGACTGGTCCAATGTAACTGATCAATGGGATCAAAATTTGAGTCCACTTCGGGAGTGGTAGATCCAGGATCAATCCTGGGCCGAGTCACATCTAAGACTTTAAAAGAGGAAGTTGTGGCTTCCTCGCTTGGTGTTCAGCATGGAGGGGATAGTGCAACGACTGGTTGACCCCTATCAGTATAATGGCTCAGGTGGGGCGGCTTACTTGCTTTCGGTAAGTCATTTCGGTGAAGCAGCACTAGATAACAAGGAGGTACATTACATACACCCTAAGGATTCCTTCGTCGTCAAATGACTGAAAAATTGTTGAGCATGACGTTAAACCCCAATCACTCACTCACTCACTCAAAATCTGAGCATTTGCCAAGCATGTGTATGCTAAATTGATATAAGCTGAGAATAAACTAACAAGAATGCGTCAAAGAATGTTGTACCAACCTTGGTGTAAAACATGTCATCAAGGTCAAGGATTATCTTGTCACTGTCTGGCTTTATGCCAGAATATTTGCACGAATATTTCACCAGCCTTTCTTTCTGTGAAAAGAAAAGAAAACAAACAAAAAATAACAAAAATTGAAAGATTTGTTTTTGCTTATTTATTTGATTGGCGTTTTATGCCAAGCTCAAGAATATTTCAGTATTATGGTGGGAGGAAACTGGACAGAGTCCGGGAAGAAACCCACGACCATCCTCAGCTGTTCTAGCTTCTTTAGCATCCTGGATGGATTGATGGAGCCATGTAGTATAAAAAAATGCAAACATGACTGCAGTTGACAAACTAAATACAACAATCCAATTTCCCCTTATTCTCACGATGTCACCTTATGTCTGATATTACGGCTTCTTAGAAGCCATTTAAGATGTAGAGTTGAAAGTGGAGAACAGGTGCATCCAGTGTTTTAGGAGATAAATCATACCCTCCCACATTTTCCCATCGTGTGAACATAACAAGGTTGGTCTAATGATGCCACATTTATGCGGCAGTTCATTATTAGCACATGTTTATAATCAGTAGAAACTGATGAGTAATGTCAGATATTCCTCCTTGTGCAATTCTGAAACTTCTGTTTCGCAGTAGTCACTTTTCATACTGTGTTGTGGAGTATGGAGTGACTTCACTAAACTAGAGGGCAACAAAACACACATCATGTGGTTTAATTTTTTATCTACAAAATGTTGAAGAATATATGCTGAATCATCAGGTGAAGTGACAAATAGACATAGCAAAGCTGCTGAGTCAGCAGTCTGACTTACAGGGAACCTGTCCTCCAGCATGGACCTCAGCATCTGAATTTTAGCTGCAGCCAGTGGATGTTCATCAAGAAACATGTGACGATGTTGTTGTGGTACAGACTCCAAAAAGTCATCATTACGGACAAGGAACAAAGCTGTGGGAATGAAGTCTTGCAAATTATAAATGTAGAAAAGGCAAAATCTTAAAACTCTATTGCTATAAAGCAATTAGGCACAAAATATTTGCAGTTGCAGTAATTTATACCGATTACTTAATTCACTGTAAAAAGATTGTATTAAAACTAAACTGGAAAATGCATATGTCTGTGAATGACAAAGCAGCTCCCGGATGACCTTCAGACCATTGTTCATCAAAAGTCATTCAGTTTGCCACGGCGTGTAGAGATGATTTAGAAATGTACCAATTTTCATGAAATTTGAAATAACGGTTTGGCACCTTTCAGTTACCTTTATCTGCATGAAAACAAATTCCCCTGGTCTCTACATGTATGTAACACATTTGGAATACCATAATCTATGTTCATGAGGTAATAGCCTGAACACATATGAGATGGTAGCAAAGGCAAGAAGACAAATCCCAACGAACAGCCATAAGCAGTCCCCAATGGCAGAATATATTTTTGGTCTAAAGAACATTCATATTGGTGGCTTTTAAATAAAACACATCGACTGATAAATAATCAATACTTCAGTGAATATTTACATATATGCTCATCATTGATATTGATATCACTGTTGAACTGTCTTACAGTTTGGGTTGTCTTGGCGATATGCTCCATGAATGATCTCCATCTCTGTGATTGACAGTCCGAATATCCAGCGGTATTCCTCCACCAGGCTCTGAGGGACATCTCCAGGGGTGGGAATCCAGCCTATACGCTCACTTGGCAGAGGAAAGTAAGGTATCAAAATGAGTCACAGCTCTCATGTGGACAGTGTCCTCACTCACTGGTTTTACTATACAAACATCATCAACATCAATAAAGGTTGAGACAGAGTCTTTTTTTTCACCCAAATAACAATGACAACGGCAATGTTTGCGATTTCTGTACAAAATTGAGTAGTGGTGGCATCTTAACAGCTATATACTTCTGAATGTGCATTTTTATGTCAAATTTTAGGGGCAGTACAGTATTAGAATGTCACATAGTAGAGACCTAACATCTATACAGTTTCATTCATAGTTTGCTTTCAAAGTTTAATATCACTTAACCTTATTGTGACTTTTCAGAAAAATGCCTCCAATACCTTTGTATTTATAATGCTGTTTCCACTTGCCAAAGATACACAATACAAGCACAGTGTACTGGCACCAAATCAACCAGTGCTGGACATAATCACCTGAGTACGAAAGTACTGAGTTTATCTACTGAAGCATGACCTGGCAGATCTCAACCTTGATCGCCACATCATTACCAAATAAAGCAGGCAGACTTAGTAGAGGGAAGCTTTTGATGATCATCAGAGAAAGCTCTCACCTGGTCATGTTCAGGAAATATGGCATAATATTGTCGGCATAACACCTGTCTATCTCCCCTAGACATGTCCTCAAGGTCAATTCTGTGGTCGAATCTTTTGGGATACCCTGAATCACAACATGGCAGATGACATCTATGTTTTAATATGAAAAGCTAGTTTCATACATCTATGCCTTTATAACCGTTCCCGTACTTTGTAAACAGAACCATTATTGAGAATCTGTTCCTTTTAACACAAAATTAGACCATCACATACATGTACTTTTTTCTTTAAAAGTATGTAATTTCATACAACAGTGGTCGAGATGTAGAAAAATAGTCAACCATGCTTAGGCAGAACCATAACATTAGCCAAAATCCTAACATACGCCATCATATAAAGCCCCAGGCCAATTCACTGCGACAATGCATCATAGACCTCTGGGCTAGGAGAAGGTCCCATATGCACTGCACATCTACATGCACACAGTTATATACAAAACCACCAACCTTTGGCAAGTGATATACATACATGCAAGTGAACTTTTCCACATGTAAAACAAATGTTAATTGGTAGTTATTAAAGGCAAGTGGTCTCCTGTGAACTTCATGTAACACTCACCGAGAGGGAACCAACAACATCCTATTTCCTCATTATTTCCCAAGAAGAGTGGAAGAAGCAAAATTTTGAAAATTCCCTGTCCAAGATCTTAATGATATTGAACCGACTTGAACCGAAGGCATAATTACATCTACATGTATCATAGTACAGGGGTTCACATCTGAAAAGTCACCAGTATTTATACTCCTATATGATAGTGCTACATCTACTCACAAATACTCATTCTGCAGAGTGATAACTCTACAATGAACCAAAAAGTTCACAGGTTGAGTGACATGAATGGTCTTACCCATCGCAAATCACACTCTACCAGATGAAGACGTCTCTTCTCACACCAAGCCCTCAGATCAGGAAAAACCTGTTCATAAAAATTGGTGGGGAAAAAGCTGGGTAAACTTTGTTATACTTACAGAAAACAAAACTTTAGCTAGTAGGTCAACAGTTCCTCTGGGGCCTGCTTCATGGAGCTTGCTTAGTGTTAAGTTACCCTTAGCTAAGTGCACTTTATATCTCTACTACATTGTCAGAGTAGTTTAAGGCTTACTTTGCTAGGTGAGCTTCATGAAACTGACCCCACATATACATTTCTTCTAGGATACATTTCTTCTAGGATACCTGCATGAATATATATTCATGAATATAATACTACACCACTATGATGAATGCACTGGGATGAATAGGTACACTGTATAAACTATTATAATAATATATAAACTATTAACAAAAGCTGAAATATTTAGGCATCATTATAGACAAAACAGTCATAAAATTATCTGAACGCCCCCCCCCCCCCAAATAATTCTGCCAAATATTTTGTACGTTTGGCCAGTTTCAGGGCTTAACAAAAAGTATAAGTTTATCAGTCTACACAGAATAATGCCTTCAGAATATGCTTGAAGAAAACCTTGCAAACATACGAAAAGTTTGAAGAATTTCAGTATGCTTACCTCAATTAATGCACTTTTATGCACATAAAATTTGATAATTTTGTAATTTGGGATAAAAATTCTGAAACCATATAGTTATCAGACTGAAGGCCCCACATCTGACGTCCACATCACACTGGTGGAAGTCCCGAGCACTGTGAATTGCTCATTGTGACCTAGGCCCCACAAACAGTAAGAGTGATGAATCTTCTAATTTCCTATCAAAGGCCGGGTTTGAACCCACACCTTGTATGATTGAAAGGCAATCATCTCTAACCACTAGACCACAGCATGCTCTCCCTGACTAGTAAGGCTGCAGGCTCGAATACAATTTTTCCCTGAGCTTGTATGTCTGTAACTTAAAGTCAGGAAGTTTGGCACATACATGTACATGTATTAATATCTGGTGTAGTGCCAACATGAAGTCTCTCACAAAACAAAGACCAATTTTCTTGTCAATATTATTTGTGAATGTCTTTGTCAAGGTTTTAGCTCCATTAGGCAACGAGGTATACAAAAAAAAAAGTTTTGTCAAAGTGAGCCACTGTTATTCTTCAACCTTTTCACATAATTGCGAGATGTTTATTCAAGCATATGCTGAAGGCATTATTCAGTGTAGACTGATAAAATTATACTTTTACTGAAAGCTGCTCCTTCATATGTGAAATGGCTGAAGATTGAGGGCATATGTGATTTAAGAATGACTACCCTGGCCACTCTAGTCTCTACCACTCATAAACCTGATCGCCACTATACAAGTGAAAACTGAAATTCTTCATTACAGCATTAAAACATCAAAGAATTAATCCATCAACCAATCAAAACATGGTCCTGACCTGCTTGACCAAGACTTCCCTCTCATGTTGAAAATCTTTGAAGGTTGAGGACACAAATATCCTCACTGTTTTCCATCCACTTCTCCTGACCACTAAATCCTTCCTCATGTTCTTCTGTCCCTTAGGCACATCCAGAGTTTCACACACAGCCAGCCACGTCGCCTCCACATCTTCAGGGTTGTGTTTCACCAAATGGCCGTAGAAGTTACCCTGCGTCTTGTAGGTGCGCCCATGGCTGTCGGTTAAGAGAGGCGTCTTGTCATCGACTACATCCTCACCAGCTTCGGCCCCTTCACCCTCAAGATTCGGAGTGCGATAAACATCAGCTGTCCTTTTAACGATAGGGTCCTCTGGGACATAGACTCCATCTGTCTGCACCAGGACGGAGACCATTGCTCTTCTCTTCCCCATTGTGGAGGGGACCGTAACTACAGAGGCTCCACACCCCATACTGTCAGGTTTGTTATTTCCTGCAGTTGCTGCCTTGATCTTGTTGCAGATTTTATCACAACACTTTCTAAGTGAGCATGACGATTCCTACTAGAATGGATCAAACACAAAAAAGATCATCTACCGGTTATTATTGCCACAGGCCATTTAAAAATAATGCATAAGAAAAGTGTGCACTAACAATAAACTTAGAATTGGTAGCAAGGCTACAATAGAGCTTGCCTCCATGAGACACGTGAATTAAACACTCCAGCTCAATGCATAAAGAAGTAAAATCATATATTTGGTAATTCATGGTAAATACTATGCTCCCCCAGCGTAAGCATGGGAACATGCTTTATATGCATGCAAAATTTCAGGTCAATACACACAATACTTTTTAATATAACACCCCTAACAATTTGTTTAACAGTAATTCTAATATATAATACAATAAGTCAGGAATTCAGTAATTATGGTATTTAATATGTACACACTGAATCAACGATGGACTATCCCTCTCATGTTACTGTGCTCATGTGTGAAAATGCTGAGCTCAATACCTGCAGTCCTTTTTGAGAAACCACCCCTACCACTTTGTTTAATGTTGATTCTTATACCCAATACACTAAGTCAGGAATTCAGCAAGTTACAGTACTTAATATGCACATATCCATTCAACAATGGAATATCTCCCTCATGCTATTCTGCTATGTGTGCCAACCCTTAGCTTAATACATGCAGTACTTTTTAAGATACCACCCCTAACATTTTGTTTTACATTGCTTTCTCTGTTATTGGACGCCGATGTCAGGGTACAACATAAGTTAAGCCTGTACTTTATACCGGTGGGTTAAAAAGCAGGGTTATAATCTAAGCTGAAACACATGATACGTAGCCCTGTGATTATTCTCAGTGAAAATTAATAATCAAAACTTCACCAAGTGTATGATCGATTATGGCTATTATAAGTACAGCCTACATGAACGTCATGATAGATTATTAAAATTAATATGTCCGTTACGACTACCATCAGAAGTCAATTACCTAGAAATATGAAACTTCCCTATAGCTAGTCTCTGGCCACATCTTGTCATTGAAACTCTGTATTTGAAAATTATGACTTCGCTCATTTATTTATTTATTTCATTCGTGTTTCATGCCGTACTCAAGAATATTTCACTTATTCGTTGTCGGCCAGCATTATGGTGGGCGGAAACCGGGCAGAGCCCGGGAGAAACCCACGACCATCCGCAGGTTGCTGCTAATCTTCCCACGTATGGATAACTTCGCTCATCATTGATGCTTTACGGTTGAGAACCCACTGACTATTTTTACATTTCCAAGCAACACTAAAACAATTACTAATAAAGACACTGTTGTCCTTTTACAACACTCTCCCTTGTTGTAATTTTTCTATTTCAACACAATCGCATGTAGACCATTTTTCATAAAGTGCCATGGAGAATATCTGTAGGGAAGTTACATACTTGTAGATAATGGACCTTATATATCATGCATGTTCGTCAAATACCGGTACATGCATCTGAGTTAGGGATTTACATTTTCATGAACCACAGGCCATCGTATCAATCTAACACGCCCGATAATACTACTACATGCAAATATGTAGGCCTACTATATCTGTATATAGAAAGACTTTCTATTTACACACATTAAGGCCTACTACCGTATGTACATATGCCGTATCACTATCAATACTAGTAGTGCCTGGCCTGGTCGATTTGATACCAGGGTCCGTGCATGGACATAGACATGGGTTTATTGTTTGTTTGGTTTTTGTTTGAGTGTTTTCCCAGTGTGAAGCAATACGCACACATATAATGCCTGCGGCTATTTCATGATATATTTACCACTGCACTCCCACTCCAGCGCAAGTTTATTTTGCAGTCGGATTCTTGAAGTCAAACAGGTGACCTGAACATCGACGCCAGGAGAGCATTTTTTCGTGCAAAGAATGGGAAGGTAAACAGCATAATTAACATTTTCGCTTACCCGTAAGCTTCACATTCTGTTCCCCGGCCACTGTCAGTGTCAATACAGTATTTATTGGTCCGTCGTCAGTCGTTGTCACGGTAAACTGTGTTGTCGGACGGCAGGTGTGGTCTACAAAAAACCTGGACTAGGGGCAGGAGACGAACTCTGGGATTGTTTTTTCTTCCTTTCCGCCGAAGTTTACCCGTTTTCTGATAATGTCTGTGGAAAACGTTTTAACATTAATTCAGATATCGAACATATTAACACAGTATTAAACATGAATTATTTTTTCGTTTTTATCTCCATGTATAATGAACTTTATGCCCCAATTTGGTTTTTTTTTTCATGCTACGGTCCAATCTAGCACCGCACCTATTTTAAGTACCGTTACAATATATATGAAAAGGTAATCTGGTTATTATGGCAACCACAGTAACGCACAAATGAGAGACCTGACAAACCGTCAGATCTGCATCTATGTATCAACAAAAAATTAAAACTGCACGTGCAAACCAACCTAATTTTGAGTTGTCGCCACCAGGCAGTTATTCCTATATATTTATGTAGTACAACTGCCCTCGAGAGTAATAAAACTGTTCGACACGTAGTATCACTCAATCACATCCACTCAGCAGCAATCAGATCCATAGCATGTCATTTATTTATTTGATTGGTGTGTTGCCCCGTTATCACCACAGCATGTAAAGTGCATGTAGAAGATACAGCCCAAAGAAGACACTACAGATGGACGCACAGACAGATGGGTGCCATCATATAATATGACCCAGTTGACCAGAGTCAAAACTAATTATCACTGGTAAGTCTGTGGTGCCCATATCAGTAACTGGTGATTTTTATTAACCAAGAATTTGCTTGATGTTTTTATCATGCAGTCTTTACTTAACCATGATGGCAGTCATGTATATGAGAGCTAGGAAAACCATGTGAACTTGTGACGGAAATCCTGTTTATGGGGGGAGGAGACCATGCAACCAGTTCATGATGGCAGTCATGTTTATCAGGGGGAAACCAGTTAATCTTGTGATTGCAGTCATGTTCATCGGGGGGAAACCAGTTAACCTCATGATGGCAGTAATGTTTATCAGGAGGTGCCTGTTAACCTCATGATGACATTCATGTTTACCAGGGAGAAACCACTTAACCTCATAATGACAGTCATGTTTATAAGGGGGAAACCATTTGACCTTATGACCGATGTGATGTTTATGGGGGGAGGAAACCATGTGACCTTGTGATGGCAGTCCTGTTAATGAGAGGAAAAGCATATGACTTCATAACAGCAGTCCTGTTTTTGAGCGGGAAACCATTCAACTTCATGATGGAACCCATGTTTTTTGAGCAGGAAACCATGTACTCCAAGATGGAACCCATGTTTTTTGAACAGGAAACCAGGTAACTTTAAGATGGAAGCTATGTTTTTTGAGCGGGAAACCATGCAACTCCATGATGGAACACATGTTTTTTGAGCGGGAAACCATGTGACTCATTGGTCAAAGGTTCTTGGCCTTTATGTTAGAACTGCCTTGACTTCTGTCTCACAAACTGTAGGTACACATCATATCTGAGCACTACATTTTCAAGAAATGAAGAAAGAAATGATTTGGATAGGAAATTTTCCATGACCCTAACAGCTGCAAATGGGAAAATTTCCCTGTGTCTATCTGTTCCGTCATGGGGAAGGTTCCCCAACCCTATTTGTTTCGGATAGGAAAGTTCTCATGAGCCTATAGAGTAATTCAGATAAACAATTTCCTCTGACATGATTTTGTTTTAAATGTAAATGTTTCCTGGCCAATTTTGTTTTATGAGGGATATCCTTTCATGTACACTTTGTTTGAGCAAACAAAGTAATATATTGTTCCCAGATTAGTCTATGAGGAAAAACAGGAGTGGAACTGAATTTAACAGCGAGCAAGTGTAAATTTGCAATACTTTGAAAATCGCAGACGATTTGGTGTTCTCTTGCACCCAGACACCTTGTTATCGGAATGGCCCGTATTAAAAAATTAGTAGGCCAATCCTAAAAACTTGGAGCTGCTTTGAATAGTCACAGCTATGTACTTACAGTTCTAACTCGGAAGCACCTGTTCTGGTATGTGGATTCCAATTCTGCCAAATTGTTGAGAAAATCTAGCATGTTTAGCAATAATATACAAAACTAATGGTAGCTTGTATGGTATACAAAGGTTTATTTCACAAGGTAAATTTTCCCACAAAGTTCATCGCAGCTTTAGTGGTGTACATGCTGTGGAAACAGACTGTCAGGACATCCGTAAGATAATCCCGTTGTTTTAGGGAGAAAATCGTCTGATGTTCACCAAGCAGATCAGATCTAGTAGTTTCCATAGTGCTTCAACCTGGGAATATGAAAGAAACAACACTATAACTCATACACATGAATAGGCTAGGCTGAAGACCAAGATAGGAACTATCATACCCTAATTTTTCTAAAATTTGGGACAGATATTAGTAGTGTTGAAAGTAGAATATTACATTTCTTTACCAGCATAGATACGAGTATGTTGTTTGTTACATGGTCTAACCATGTGAGGAAAAAGAAACTCAATATTTCTACTAGAATTATATATATATATTGGCAAGTCCAGCTCATGCTGGCTTCCTCTCCAGGTCTGCCAGCAACCTGTGGAGGGTCGGGCCCTTGAGCTCTGCCCGGCTTCCTCCCACCATAATGCTGGCCGCTGTCGTATAAGTGAAATATTCTTGAGTATGGCAGAAAACCCCAATCAAATAAAAAAATAAATATATATCTTGGCTAAATTCAGCAGACCAGTTGTCCCAAAGTTTAGAAGAAATAGGGTAATGCATTTAAGTCTGCTTTCACATTATTTTTCTCATGTAACCATGTACTTGTTACTGACAAAAAATGTTCACAAACGAATGACCTTTTAATTTTTAAAACTAGTTGAGGGTACATGCTCAAACATTAGAGCATGGCCTGAAGTCTGTAAATTAATATCCTGACTCTGATGTTTAATGCACTGGCTCACAGTGAAGACTAGGAATTTTTCCAATGTTTTGTTTTTAAGTTACAAGGTTTTTCAGGTACCTGGCAAAGTTTAGTGGTTTAATTCGGGCACTCCTGTCTCCACAATACATAAAACTGTTACCATTCAAGTAAAAATTCTTGAGCTCGGCTCCAAACACCAATTAATCAAAAAATCAATTAATAAAGATTTATGTCCACACCTTGGCTGTGACCTTATTCCAAGTGTACTCAAGCAAGTAACTGATGAATTATAGAAATAAATTTTACACGAAATAAAATGTGTCCATTACCTGTACAGGAGAGCAGTGCCCTTATGAGTGCCAATTGTGAAATAACCACTGTGTGCAGAAAATCCTAGACATTTCGGAATCCTTAGCCCAGCCTCATTTCTGTTCGGGAAATTTGAAAACACTGTAAGGGATGGGAAATGAACCTGAAATCAAAACAAATTAACATATGTAAAATTTAAAATGTTGCTCAAATCTGAAGTTCAAGCCTGTGTTTGACCTTTTAGTCCTGTACATCATACAAATATGTAAATTTTACCAAGAAAATACAGAAACATCCCAAGGAATGAAAAATAAAAACAAAGCAAGGAAAACACACAAATAAAAAACCAAAAAAAAACCATACAATTCAACATACTTGCACTTATTGAAAATACAGGTAAGCTTACAGATGATTGACAGCCAAAAGACAAGAGTTTCATAACATGTATGTATGTATGCTTGGGGTTTAACGTTGTACTTAACAATTTTTCAGTCAAACTCTGTATGATGATTTATCTGATGGGTGTTTTACGCCGTATTCAAGAATATTTCACTTATACGAAGGCAGCCAGCATTATGGTGGGAGGAAACCGGGCAGAGCCCAGGGAAAACCCACGACCATCCGCAGGTTGTTGGCAGACTTTCCCATGTATGTCTGCAGAGGAAGTCAGCATGATCTGGACTTGAACTCACAGCGATCGCATTGGTGAGAGGCTCCTGGGTCTTTACGCTGCGCTAGCACGCTAACCAACTGAGCACTGTATGATGACAACTCCATAATATGAGTGAACTTGAAATATTTCTCAGAAAACTTAAAGTATTCAAACAATGAAACCTAAATTCTGCAATACAATGAAATGGGTCCTGAAGACTGTATTGTGTTTCATTATATCATATCGGCTACTTTAAAATTATATATCCACCTATTAAAGAACACAATGTAGTGTACTATCACATACATATTATGTGTGCTTGTACACATAAATACTACATACATACTGCACGAATCGCAATGCAAAAAAAATACCCCATTTCTATCATATTGTCAGAAATGTCTATACAGCATACACGTACCTAATTTTTTAAAGTTTTTTTCCTGATAACATGTGGACGTGAAACGAGTCTTCACCGCCATTTATAGATATAATGGAAAATGAACTCTATGAGAAACAAATTTTCTACTCAGAAACGTACAAGTTTGACTGCCTTTTCTGTATAGTCTGACGCCAGGGCTAGGATCTCTGACTGAGCGTTAAATACGGCCTCCGTACATGCAGTCGTCAGATTCATGAGGGCTTTCAGGGGCTGAGGATTCTGGGATGCCATGCACGTCGACGTTTCGTAGACATTCACCACTCCGCTGTATGACCTGGAACCCCAATACATACTTTAATCAATGAACAAGTTTAGATGCAGGTAAAAATTCTTTAGGGGCCTCTGTGGCTCAGTCGGTTAAAGCGCTAGCGCAGCGTGATGACCCAGGAGTCTCTCACCAATGCGGTCGCTGTGAGTTCAAGTCCAGCTCATGCTGGCTTCCTCTCCGGCCGTACGTGAGAAGGTCTGCCAGCAACCTGCGGATGGTCGTGGGTTTCCCCCGGGCTCTGCCCGGTTTCCACCCACCATAATGCTGGCCGCCGTCGTATAAGTGAAATATTCTTGAGTACGGCGTAAAACACCAATCAAAAAAAAAAAAAAAAAAAAAAAAAAAAAAAAAAAATTCTTTATTTGATATCTAGGGTTTAGTCTTTATTTGCTTTATTTATATGATTGGTGTTTTACGTTGTAGTCAAGAATATTTCACTTATACAATGGCGGCCAGTATTATGGTGGGAGGAAACCAGGCAGAGCCCACGACCATCCACAGGTTGCTGACAGACCTTCTCAAGTATGGCCAGAGAGGAAGCCAGCATGAGCTGGTCACTGTGCCGCCTTGGCGTGCTAACGACCTCAACCGTGCTAAAGAGGCCCCTTCAGTACCATTTCAGGAACACAAATGTGCAGTCTTGTAGCAAATGTAGTCTTACTATATATAGGAGTTTCAGCATGTACCAGGAAAGACATCAACATGCAGACACAATATGTATACTGGCACTTTATCTTTGTTGTGCTTCTCTTAAATGCTGTTTGCAATGATCCAAGAATTACCACATCAGAATTATGTCTAAATGGTTGACTTTTTCTTGTCCTAAAATACTATAGCCATGTCAGCAAGATCCAGTTTTGAAAGAATGAATTGAAGTCATTAGAGAGATGTCACACACAAAGCACCTTTATCTAATTTGTTAACTGATTTATTTGATTCGTGTTCAACACTGTACTCAAGAATATAGTGGTCAAATTTATAGCTGGGAGAAACCAGGCTATCAAGAGTTCTTTGCTGTTCTTTGCTGGGTGACTTATAAACTTATTGGCTTTCAAATACAAAAACCTCATTGTACAAGGGCCTGACCCTCATAGCAAAGACCTCTCCTAAGTGCCTGTCAATAATCTCATCCAACAAAGTCATAAATTACACATTTAGGAGCGTGAAAACAAGTTGTGACACACTCACCCACAGGCTAGGTACTGTCCATTGGGAGATGTGGCCAAAGATGTGCCCTTCATACAGCCATCGTCCACAAATCTGTGTACACAGTCCCGTGTGTTCATGTCCCACACGTACACCTGGCCATCATCTGTAACAAAGAGAGACAACTGCATACAGACAACGCTCAGCTCCAAAAGATTTCGAACATGATCGTCTTCTCATGACATATGCTACATTACAGTATATGCACACAGACAGACAGACAGGCAGACAGACAGACAGATGCACAGACAGACAGACAGACAGACAGATATAATGCACGTCCAGTTTTATTTTATCTTTTCTATACTGGCCGTCAGCATTATGGTGGGAGGAAACTGGGCATAGCCCGCAAGAAACTCACACCCTTTCCACGCATGACCAGAGAGGAAGCCAGCGCGAGGAATCCATTTTTATCTTCATGTGCAAACAAAGAAACAGGAGGACAGACAAAGAAACAGGAGGACAAAAAAAAAAAAAAAACAGGAGGACAGACAAAGCCTGAAAAGCTGTCACCCAAGTTTCACATTCCTATGATAAGCGTTCCTATGATCACCATGAACTGTACACAAGATTTATTGTGGTGTTCATGTTTATGACAGTGCTCAGGTTTGGAGCCTGAGAAACTGGTTGCTAAGGAGCATAACCGATCTCATGGGATGACGGCTGCAGATTAAGCAGTGTGAGCTGGAACGTAACACACAACCTCATTGGTCATGGGTTAACAGTTTGACGTGAGGTGGTTTAATACACTAGGCATTCTATTTATTTAGAAGTTAATTAAGTCAGTAAAAGATAACAGAGATATTTAAAAAAATGTTAGTATTGGGAAGAGTGTGATCTAGAAATTTACCCTGTTGTTATTTCACGCAGTTCATACACATTTCTTTCACAAAGATGGAATACTTAAGTTCTTAAGTCAAAACATACGTGACAAACAATACTAAGTTGAAAACATAGCAAACCTCCATGAGAGAACATGGTATGTCCATCTTTACTAAACGCCGCAGCCTCAACACTACCATTCATCTTGAGGGTATGAATCCATTCTTTTGACTGTAACAAAAACAAAATGAAGATTAGCCTACAGCTGGGCTTGAATCAGCAATCTATGGACCGACTAAAACAAACAGAGACTCTCATTAACTTGAATACATATGGCAAGTACATTCTGAAGATGTACAAAAGAGATGTGGGCATATATTTCGGGAAATTCTGCATAAATAAGATCTATTTATTTGATTGGTGTTTTACGGTGTACTCAAGAATATTTCGCTCACACGACAGCCGCAGTACAAATAAGATGATCGCTGCTTGTTCTCACAGCCTTCATGCAAAAGGATTAGAGGATAAAATTTATTATTAAAATTCTGTCTTCATTTGCTCAAGATTAGTGTATTACAGCAATAAACTCTTCATTAAATGGTGCAGAATACCTTTGTACATCAGTAAGTGTCCGACTATTTAGCTCACCTTTGCTGACAACAGATGCAGATGACCATATTTCCCCAGAAAGACTAAATAACGACCGTCTGGTGAAACTATAAACTTCTTCATGGCATTTTCTTCTAAACCTATTGAATACAAACAAAGTGTTTAGTGCACTGACTGGGTGATAGATGTGTTTCGTCACGGTCAAGAATTTTCACTTACATGATGTCGGTCAGATTTATGGGTGAAGGAAACCAAAGGAAACCACCCGCCTTTGCCAGGTACTTAACAAACCTCCTGACTATAGCTGCAGCAGAAACAGAAAGGGTCGGATTTGACAAACCTGATAGATGTCATTAAGTGTCCGTGTCAAACCTGTTTCGGTCACCTTTCCAATTTTTTTCTGTGATTGTCTTATTTTGATTACAATATGTTAAAGGCCACTGGTACATAGATCTGTCATTTTATATCAAAATCAGTAAGAAAATATCAACCCTGTCCACCTCAGTATGGAGATATGAAACCAATATGAACCAATCAAACCAGTTTGTCTTAGTATGAACATATCAAACCAGTCAGCCACAGTATTAACATATCAGATCAGTCAGCCTTGGCATGCACATATCAAACCAGCCTGCATCCATTTGAACATATCAAACCAGTCAGCCTCAATATGAACATATCAAGCCAGTCTGCCTCAGTATGAACACATCAAACCAGTCAACCTCAGTATGAACACATCAAACCAGTCAGCCTCAGTATGAACACATCAAACCAGTAGGCCTCAGCATGAACATATCAAGCCAGTCTGCCTCAGTATGAACACATCAAACCAGTCAGCCTCAGTATGAACACATCAAACCAGTAGGCCTCAGCATGAACATATCAAGCCCGTCTGCCTCAGTATGAACACATCAAACCAGTCAGCCTCAGTATGAACACATCAAATCAGTCAGCCTCAGCATGAACACATCAAATCAGGCACCCTCAGCATGAACATATCAAATTGGTCTGCATCCATTTGAACATATCATGTCAGTACGAACACATCAAACCGGTCAGCCTAACTACCTTTGCCTTCTCACCTTTAATCTTTGGCACTCTCACTATTTTCCCACCTATCATGTCGTAATAGTGAAAACTGCTGTGTTTGGACCCCATGATGACCTCCTCCCCACTGGCACTGAAGTGAGCACACAGGATAGGGTTGTTGTCTATGAACACACTTTGGATCTTAGGGTTATGCTTTCCATCTACCTGTAAGCAGCCAAGATACATCCACATGTTCACCAGTTCCAACTATACAATAAATCAGAATTATTTTGCAAACTAACTTAGAACTGGTAGCAAGACTACCAAATAGCTTTGCAGCTTTGTGCAACTTCAGCTCAATGCAAAAAGAACTGAAAGCGTGAATTTGGAAACTTATGGTAATTAATATGCACACAGATCATCAGTGAGGGAAAATCCCCCTTGCATCACTGTGCTTTATATGCATGTAAAACGTCAGGTCCATACATACAATACCCCTGAAATTTTAACACTTAGATAAAGTTTTACAGTTTCATGACAAAGCTGAAATTTTCAATTAAGGTCAGGTTTAAACTCAAGTATAATACCACAACTTAAGACAATCAATACTGTGTAATGCTGTAGCAGGGAAGTACAAATTTATTGAGCTTTATCAAGTTTATAGCACTGCTACCGAAAAATTGACCGTTCACATGGCAGCCACCTAGAAAGGGCCTACTGGAATACTGCACACCTAAAAATCTGCTTAAATGCATATCATAAAATCAAGCAGCAATTAAATCAAAAATTTCTGGATTTAAACACCGAGCAATCAGACACTTGTAAAAGTAACTCAAGGTTCCTGAATTCCCACATGCCCAACAGCAATTTTCCTAAACATATTAACACACCTGGAAGAGACTGAGAGTGTTGTTTGTTCCGGCTGTCAGGATAACCTGGGCGGATGGGTGAAATTCCACTGACATTAGCTTACCCTGTAAACAAAGATTAGACACACGTCACAAATATTATTATAAAAAAGTTTGACTGTGACCGTAATTCTTCACCTTTTTCACATGTTTGCAAGGTGTATATTCGAGCATATTTTGTGTTGGTTGATTAAATTACACTTTTTACACCTAGAGACAGAAAAGGTAAACAACACTGCTTTGGAGAGTTGAATTATCCCCATCATCGTTGAATTGAGTGACACAATAACGGAACAATTCAATTTGATACTAGATGTACATCCACTGTCGAAAAAGTGTCATATTTCCTGGACAGAAAGCTCTTAAAGTTGGGAAATGGGATGTCTGAGCCGTTTTCCTCTTTAGCCGCAATTAATTATGTGCAACTTCTCAAATGAAAACTTGCTGAATTTTACAACTGCATGAAATAGTAGTGGCCGGCTACTTTCATTTTCATGTGGAATATGGCAAGTTGTTTACCCAATGTCAAGTCAGTAGAAAGGAGGCCATTCTTCTGAGCTGTGGTTCCATCACAAAAATCAACAAAATCTCTTCAACATTTGTCTTTCACTTTGTTGAGACTCTATATTAAGGGCATGCTCTTTCAATTTATAAATCTAGTTATCTATGTGTTAGATAAATAATTTAAAACAGAACATACCAAACTTTGACAAGTAATGAAAAGATCGATAAACTTGTAGATATGTCAACTTACACCACAAGGACTATCTCTGTTGGCATCGGTACATCTTTTAATTTCTAAAATAGATTTTGGTAAGCTGTCTGACTTAACAATATAATTTCCTGTTGATGTTGTCAACTGCTCGACATCACTGTCCTCTGAAAATAACACAAAAATTCTTTTTAATGCCACCATAGTTCCTGTTATTGTTTTACTTATTTATTTATTTATTTATTCATTTATTTGTTTTACGCTGCACTCAATACAAACACTGTCAATTGCTTATCGTCACCATAGTCCCTACAGGCTCTCACGGCCTGCTCTCAGGGATTTATACATTCCTTGTTCATAGCCGGGTTTGAACCAGCACTATGTATAATGTACATGTACTAGCAACTGAAAGGAAAGCATCCTTACCACTCAGCCAACGTCCATTCCCTTCACTTGTTATTAAATTTTTTTAACTCATAATCTTTTTTTCCATATTTTTTTAGACTTACTTTTGCTGAGTAATAATATTCACTTATTCATTTGATAGTTGTTTTTTTTTTTAAGGCACATGTATTCTCAAGAATATTTCACTTGTATGACAACAGCCTGCAATATGGTGGGTGGAAACTGGACTTGATGAAACCCACCACCATCCACAGGTTGCTGACAGACCTTCCCATGTACAACCTGAGAGGAAGCCAGAATAATCTCACAGCGATCGCATTGGTGAGAGGTTTCTGAGTCAATGTGCTGCACCAGCTCATTAACCACCCTTGGAACAATAATACAAATACAAGTAAAATACGTAAATGTCACTAACAATTATTAATGAATTTATTAGATTTGTGTTCTATCTTGTAACCAGGAACAATTTTACGTATTCCACTGCAGTAGCAACATCTGGATTCTAGTTGCATACTGCGAGAATGCACTAAGCAGGTGTTCTCAGCAAGGGCGTTCAATTCTGATAAATTCTATTCTAAAGAAGGAAGAATCTGTTATATTTATTTATTTCACTTATACAACAGTGGTCAGCATTATGGAGGGATAAACTCATGACGACGGCCAGCATTATGGAGGGATAAATTCATGACGGCGGCCACAATTATGGAGGGAGGAAACTGAGCAGAGGGATACCCACAACCATCCGCAGGTTGCTCGCAGACCTTCCCGCGTACGACCGATGAGAAAGCCAGCAAAGAAATCTGTTATTAGAGCGTCTTCTGCCACTCACCATCTGACTGCTCTTCTTTCCTCCCCAGTTTTGCCCATGACGGTGTGCCGGAAACTCTGTCAAATCTATCAAACAACATTTTTTTTTCATCTCTTATTCAATAGACATTTACATGTGAGAAAGTTTCTTCTATAACCTTTTGCACTATAACATAACGATATCGAATAAATTTCTCAAGGATGATAAAAAATTTTCTTGAACACTGTAAGTCTCACAATATACTTTCTTTGGTACTGATAATCCAGTTTTCAAAAACGTTACTCAAGCTGTCCTTTGTACGAAAATTGTTTCGTCACATCTGATCACTCAGTGATTCACAGTCACTATGACAGCTATGATGGAATATTGGATGAGGTTTTCACAATGTAAAAGAATCTACTCACTGGCTTTTCAACCGTTCTGTGTACTGTTCAACACTGACTTCCTTCTCTTCCCCTCGTCGAAGCTGGCTGTACTTTTTGTTCCCAGTAAATATCACTCTGTTCAACATGAAGATAAGTTGGAGATATTTTTTTCAAACATTTGACATATGAATGTAAACCAAGTAATTCCAAAAGCCACACTGATCAGTTTGGGGTACCATTCTCAGATTAACCATGCTAAAAGAGTCAAAGAAAGATGCCACAAGGAAGTTTACATGTATAGTTTTATCTGTCTCTTACAATGCATGTCTTAGCATGGGACATAAAACCAGGCCTCTAAATTTATTACGCAATTTTTTTCTTCAGAATAGAAAATCGTTTTTTATTAGGAACTGGATTTGCACCATCATCTTTATTCCCTGTGAGCTTAGCCATTTCGTTGCCTCAAATTAGTTGAGCTTTCTAGTTCTGACAGTGATCCATACTAAAGCAACGATGAACTAACATCAGATACTGTACCTATTATCAGCCTCATCATCTTCCCACGCTGGCTTCCTACCTTCTTCATCATACAAGTTGATAGAGGACTTTTTCGCTTTTCTCGACTTGCTCTTATCCTATTTTATAAATGATATAATGTTATATTTAGTTTGACTGTTAATTTGTTTACTACCACACTAAACAATTTTTCACTCCGTCAAGCTATTAACGAACTTTCTAAAAGACTTTCTTTCAATGATCTTGATACTGGTGGAAAGAAAGTGGTTTTCAGATGAATGCACAAATTCCACGTCCAAGGCCAGGGTTGAACTCGTACACTGCTTGACTCATCAAATAGAAGACTTATTTACTCTTTCAACACATAATATAAGATTTATATCATGTACTGAGAAACCAAACTGGATTACTGTCATGAGTAATTGAGTACATAAGCTACTGTGATTTTAGGCTCGCTCTCAGCTGTCAGCTGTTCTGTTCGACTGATTTCTCTTCCTCTCATTATGATATGCATTAAGCCATAATCATTCAGTCATTACAGTTGAGGTATGCCATTAAGTACAAGTTACAACCAAGGTACAGTAGCCTGTTAGTGCCATTTGTAACTTTTAACATTTTCTGATAATTTACAGTGCTTCAAGGATATTCTGATGAAAACTTATAATAACAGAATTTAAAGTACATGGAAAAGGGAATTAATGCACACACAAAAATATTTTGGACAAAAATGATAAATTCAGCTGTAAACTTCGAAAAACAGTGGAAAATGTTTTCACCCTGGTTGAAACCTCTCCATCGCAGAGAAAACTTTCTCCATGGCGAAAGGTTTTCTCCTCGGTTTAAACCTTTTCTCGACCATGGAAACCCATGTGACACTTAGCCTTGATCTGAGAGGTTCAACACTTTTGATCTGACAAACACGCTTCCTGGGATGCTGAGGCTAATATCTCAAGTATGTGGGTTTCCACTGGAGAGCAAAGGTTTACATCGCACAGAGAAGGGTTTACACTGAAGAGAAAAGTTTTCTTGGTGGAGAAAACTTTTCCACTGCAGAGAAAAAGTTTTACGCCACAGAGAAAACGGTTCCACTACTGAGGAAAGGTTCACACCACAGAGAAAACATTTCCAAGCTGAGAAAAAGTTTACATTGTGGGGAAAAAAACCCAACGCAAAGTAACTTTATCAGCTTTGGGTAAAATTTGTTTCTGCATAAATTTCATTTTGCTTTAAATTCTGAATTTCATAATGATATGTTTCATTAGAAAGTTCTCTAAATTATTGTAAATCAGTAGAAAATTTATTGTTAATTAATTCAAATGGCACTAACAGGCCAATGTACCAAAAAGTTGCACAGTTAAATGCAGTATACTATTAGGCAAATCAGGGTTCGCCTTGGCCTAGTGGTTAGAGTGCTAGTGCAGCACAATGACCCAACAGATGTTGGTTCACCAATGTGACCATTGTTATTACAAGTCCAACTCATGCTGGTCTCCTCTCCGGTTGTATATGGGAAGGTATGTCTGACAGCAACCTGCAGATGGTCGTGGGTTCCTCCAGGCTCTGCCTGGTTTCATCACTCCCCTTACCATAATGCTGTTGCCATTGTATAAGTGAAATATTCTTGAGTACAGCGTAAAACACAAATAACAAAAAAAATGAAGATATATTAGGCTAGTCACACTTAAAACCACCTGCACCTCCTCCCTCTTCCCAACATCAGACCTCATTATTTCATTTTTCTTTTCAGAAATTATCACAAAGGGTAAGGTTATTGTTAAATAATGAAACATGGGCCTACCATACCCAAAATACTTTAACTGCTAGGTTAATGTCATATGATACATCAAAGTTTAATATTTACAGACTGATCATATGTATGTACCGTGTCCTACTGTACAGCATTTATACTTATATAGAGTCACAACCCAGCTTCCCACAGTCACCTGTGTTTCTGCCCTTGAGAGCTGCTCCACTACGTCTGCTTCACCCCCTAATACCAGTCTCTCCAACACCTCCTCCCCGGCCCTCTTCTCTTTCACATCCCCTAACGTTTCAGGCAAACCTGCCGTATGCTGAGCTTTGACAGTTTTTATGCCTGAGCTTTCATCTTTCGTGTCAATATTACTTCGCTTCAGTGCCCTACGAAACATTCTGAACGTTGAAATAATTCATCAATCACTCAGAAAGACTGCATTTTCAAAACAACTTTCACGTGTTTCTGGTTTCAGTTTGCGACATGCCAGAAGTGAAGATAACGAAACTCGTACTCATGACTCGTACCTTGTCATTGTTAAAAACTAGTTAAATCACGTCAATATAAGCGTCAAGTCCGACATTCATATACCATTCGTAGTCCGTAAAAGGCGTTCCAAGTCGATTAATCGCAAGATCCATTGTCAAAACAACGTTTAACACTAAATCCCAAAGACAAAGGTATGGAAGAAATGATACAAATAAGAAATAAAGCAGGTAACACACAAGAGAGAAGCGGTCATCAGTTTTCAATGATGCCGGACAGACAATGAATATTCCAAGCATGAATTCTACATCAAAGTTCAAATTCGTAGTCCGTGAATGAGTTCCATGTCAAATAACAATTAAACAAGTATCTCAGTCGCGCTTTACTTGCAACTGTTCATAAAGGCATCATGCTGATGTAATGAGCATGGCTACCTTTACGGCCCCTAGCCGTTAAGCGGTAGGCCTATTAGATACAGTTTCGATGTCGGTTCCGGTAGCACCATGGCTACACGTGCTGCTCATGGATGTAGGCTGACCAGCACTACGTTCATAAGTTTAAGCCAAGTCTTCAATTTTGTACTCAGCATTAAAAAATTGTGTAACATTATATAAAATATGAACGTAAAACTGCTGCTCTCATACTTTGACTTTGGAGGACTGCATTGGCTGCTGAGTTTGGCTAAAAATTTAAACATCAAATATGACTTAATGTCAGTATTACATAATACACTTTCGAACAGCTGGGCCCTGTTTCTTTGTACGTGTAGGAACAGTAACTTGAAATAGCAGGCTAGGCTTTGGAATGTGGTATAAAACAGACAAATATAATGTTCAGTCATGTTTACTGACTATAGTAGGCCTAATTGCCTTAAGGTGCACTATTGGCTGTTCAGCGTAACAATTTTTCAGCGAAGGTAGCCTATATCATATTGATCTCTTGACTTGGTCTGGAACTAATAGAAACCCCTGATATGGTTAACGGATGGATTTACTGAATTTATTCAATTGATCATATTAACGTCATACTCAGCTCAAAATTATTTGCTTTTATGAACCATTGTGTCAGTTTTAGAACAGGAGGACAGGTACTGACAAACTTTCCCATGTAAGACATAAAGAAATGAACAGCATATTGGTGAAAGATGTGAGATTCAAGGATTCAAGAACATAAAGTTCAGACGACCACTGATTGTGTCACTGTCACCAAAGCCACACAAACAGCGACTGAGACAGAGAATACAGACCAGACAGTGAGGGCAGCAGAGCGCACAATGCCCTTTCTGAAACCTTATTTATTTATGTATTTTGGTGTTTTACACCGTACTTAAGAATATTTTACTTATACAGTAGCAGCCAGCATTATGGTGGGAGGAAACCAGGCAACTTGAAAGCCCGTGGGAAACCCACAATCACCCGCAGGTTGCTGCCGACCTTCCCAGGTACAGCCTGAGAGGAAGCCAGCATGAGATGGACTTAAACTCACAGTGACTGCATTGGTGAGAGGCTTCTGTGTCCTCGGCGTGCTAATCACCTCAGCTATGGAGGCCCCCCAGCCGTGTTTGAACCCAAACCTTTTATGTCCTAGCAAATGAATGATAAGGATCTTATTAAAACGGCTCACACAAGACCTTTTCTCTGTGTCAAATTAGCTATATAAGACGAAGTAAGCCAAAAATCTCCACTTACCATTCCAATTAGAATTTACATGATAATTAAATCAAAGAATTAAGATGTGGCACATACAACTGGGTGCCTATATACATGTAGAGGAAATTATGGAAGTCAACAACTCACTGAGTTACAATTAAATGAGATGTTTTATTATGAGAGTTTTCATGTGAAAAGTGACAATACATATGTACTGATAGTGGCTGTAAGTGAAAGAGTTAAACATGATTGTAAATCATTGATAAAAAAAAAAAACAAACCCTGATGTGCTTGAGCTGTTGCTAATGAAATGGTAGGTGGCCTACATGCATATTTAAAGTATCGGTAAATTAAACCATTCATACCATCAAACAGTTAATGGTTAAAGCTACATTTGCTATCTGATATGAAAACTACATGTACGGACATCAATAAATATTACGGAATGACCATTTTTTGTAAAATAAAATACCTTCTTACCATACATGTAGTCAATAGAGTATACTTAACAGAGACCTGAAAGACATGGGAGTCTGCATACATGAAACAGCCATAATAAACTCAATATCTGGGTTTTGTGAGAAATTTGTCCTAACCTCTGGTTTATGAATATGTATTATTCTCAACTAAATAGTTCACATAAATGCATAACCGAATGTTTTGTGTATAATTTATAACCAGTGTTCCATGAATGTTTCACACACATCTGTTTCATTCATTGGGGGCATTTCTGCATAAACATATTCACCTAATTTCTTAATGAAAGAACCAATTTTATAGTGGTAAATTTGACCTTCTGTATAAATGCTTTCAACTTGTAACGTATTATGCAGTACATAAAATTTATATGAATTCTCGTTAACATAGCTGTTACCACCTCAAAAAGTACGAATGAAACATCAAATGAAATCCTAGTAAAATGCACAACAGACAAAATAAAAGCAATCCTTTACCCTTTTGCACACACTTGATTTTCACAAGAAGTTGCTTTTGAATGTATGACTTTCACTGAGAAATGGTATAATGGCCGCATAGTATTGAATGTCATAAGCTATAATGCACAGAGGGCCAAAAAAAGAGCTCATAGCTCAATTGCGTAAAATCTTACATTTGTTGCCAAGTTCAAACTTTGAAATCCTAACATAGGTATGGTGAAGCTAGTAAGGAGATATTTTATTACAAAAACAACATGTGAAATTACGTTTTTCTTATTCTCTCAACGAGGAATGTCATTCACATACACCTTGAACAACCAGAACCTTGTTCAATGTTCACTTACAGTATTTTGATGTAAAGACACACAACAAAAAAAAAAAGCCCATTATTATGGTGTGACAAGTCTTGGTATTTCATATGTGGCAAAATAAAGATTGAATATGGATTCACCTTGCCCAAGAACATGAAGACAAAGTAACTATCAGATGTTAGCCTTTAACAAGATGCACAAACGATAACAGTGTCCCATTTCGAACAACATATGCCACCTTGATCAAGTTTAAAAGTTCCAAAAACATATTTCTCATACTGAGAATGTAAAACAATTTGGTAGTACATGTACTTCATTTCTTTTTTAATTCCTTCAAAAAGAGGTACAACAAATAGCCTTACACACGTAGTTCAGCGATAGCGCAAGCAAACACGTTGCATTCTAAGATCCATGTCACAGATCAGCTTCAATTTTCAGTCTCTACCGTCATGACATCACACAGGTACTAAGATCCAAGTCCCAGACTATGTTCTAATTTTTAACACTTGTTTTATCTAGCTCAGTCATCCGTCTCTATACACAGCTTTACGCCTGGCTTTTTAAGCTGGGATATAATTCTCTTCTGGAACTTGTCTCTAACATGACTGAACTCCATAATTGTCTTTGGGCGCTCCTTGTACCAAAACTTGTCAAATTCGTAAAACAAATAACCTGTAAGGAAAGAAAAAGAAGTGAATTCATGTATCAAGGAAGAACAGTTTATTTGGGGACACACATAATCCCTCCTGGATAACATAGAAAGCATTGTACCCCTGGACAGTTATGCACAGTTCAGAACATTTTGTGCATTTTTTATGAATCTCTGTGAGATAAAACTTGAGCACAGTTTCAAGGTGAAAACTTAATATAATGCACCATACCCTAATTCCCCAACTTTTTTTTATTTGATTTTGGGGACAAAACCATTTGGATTGGATTGGCCAGTTTTAAAGCTTCACAAAAAGCATAATTTTATCAGTCAACACAGAATAATGCCTTCAAATTTGCTTGAATAAACACCTTGCAAATATGCGAAGCGGTTGAAGAATTACAGTACTGTAGCATATGTATAAATCGCTATGTGCCATGGGTCTGTTTGTCTACTGTATGACTTTTGCATATGCATGCTGATTTGCACTCAAAACTGATATCTGTAATTAATATGGGTATATAATATTAAATCTGTAAACTTCCCACGCATTCCCTATTAAATGATACCAGTAAATAATAACATGAGAACAATGTCTGACATTATTACAGGTTAACTCAATTATTTGCTGACATGTAAAATTAATTTATTTATTCGATTGGTGTTTTACGCCATATTCAAGAATATTTCACTTATTTGACGACCACCAGCATTATTGTGGGAGGAAATCAGGCAGAGCCCGGGGGAAACCCACGACCATCCGCTGACATGTAAAAGGTATGTGGTGTATTTTACCTTTGCAGCGTTCTGAAATACGATATCTCTTTCTTTTTCTGTTCAGTTTGAGACCAGAAATAAACTTGTGCACTGAAAACTTACAATAAACCTCATGAAAGTCTTCAACAGTTGGTCGTCCATGTACTGGTTCAATGTTATTATAAAAGTGACTTCGCAGTTTCCGTTTCTTCAGTAAATGATGAGCTACACCGGTGATGTTCACACCAACGATGGCATAGGACAACCTGGAAAGACAAGTCATGATAATAAAATAAAAATTCATGTACTGAAGAAATATTTCCAAACAAAAGATGTGTATAGCGAGTGAGACCTGGATTTGAACACCCATCCTAACAAACTAAGTGCATACTAACATCTATACAGGTTAAGCGTTGATGGTATGAGTGAGTGCGCGCTTGGGGTTTAATGTCGTGCTCAACAATTTTTCAGTCATATGAGGACGAAGGAATCCTCAGGGTGTATGTAATGTGCCTCCTTGTTGGGGGCGGATTTCCACCGCTCTTTTATCTAGTGCTGCTTCAATGAGACGACTTACGGAAGGCAAGTAAGCTGCCTGGCCTGAGCCATTATACTGATACGGGTCAACCAGTCGTTGCACTATCCTCTTCATACTGAAAGCCAGGCGAGAAAGTTACAACTTTCTCTTTTAAAGTCTTAGGTGTGACTCGACCCAGGATTGACCCTAGATCTACGGCTCCCAAAGCTGACACTCTACCAACTGTGCTATCCGGGCGAGTCATTTCATGGTATGAAGAGCAGTACAAATTAATCACACACAATGCTGTATGTCTGACTATATCGTACAGCTACTGTCTACAGTGCACTGGTAATGTATATGAAAACTAAATTAACACACTTACCCTATGTTTGGATGCTGGGATCGTGAAAGGCATTGTTTTGCCCTACTGGAATACTTCTTAGCAAAATATCTATGAAAAATTTAATAAAATGTCTGATTAAATTAGCACTAAAACAATGCATTTTCAAAACCATGTTTGACAGTCAAGTTAAACCCCGAAGTCAAATTCATAAACTTCATAAGTACTAAAATGTTTCAAAATTAAAATGAACATCAATAAAATGGACATGATTTTAACCAGCTGTGCAGCAAGGTCCACATAACAACACTTCCTGACAGAACAATCTAGCAGCAGTGTTAATTTGCCCTTTACATATTCTACTTCCGACTCGGACAATATTTACTTATTTGATTGGTGTTTTATACCATACTCAACGATATTTCACTGGTACGTAGGCGGCTATCATTATGGTGGATGCAAACCAGGCAGAGCCCAGGGGGGAAACTCACCAACATTTGGAGGTTGCTGACAGACCTTGAACTCACAGTGACCCCATTAATGAGAGGTTCCTGGGTCATTATGCTGCGCTAGCACTCTAACAACCAGGCCACAGGGCGCATGGGCACATGTATGTACAAGTCAAAACCCAGTACACCCACCAACTCCTGTTCATTACACTGACTGACTGTGTAGAGTGTAACATTTTCATTAGACCAAAAGTTATGGGTCTGATTACTGTTAAGCTGGTGAACGGTACACTGTAACTGCTTTTCAAATTCTCAGTCACAAACAGGGGCTCTCTACAGTTTACAGTGATATTAATTGTTTCACTTTGGAAATCTTAAATGATAACTATGTTATATATCAGAATGATTGCAGTAAATATTCAATCTAATTGCACATTTAACATCAACACATAAGAGAGTCATATTATGATAGCATCGTATTGTCCAGAAGACATTTTCTCTTCATAATGCTCTTACTGGGAGTTACCCGAAGCCATGTTGTTTTTACTTCCTAATTCAAACCAAGTGTATGTGCACTGAACTTCATGTATGTTGAGGAATCACACTATGTCGGGAACGTACATTTCAGCTGGTCAGGTTAATACAAAATGTGGCAAATTTCAGGTAAGCTTACATAAGCTGTTGAAGTCCTAGTATACCCATGCCCCTGAAGTCTGTGGCTGGGTCAGAGCCCTGAAAACCTATGGTATTCCACTGTGAACTGATCCGACCCTCCAGGGGATCATCGGGCATCAAGAGGTCCCACAGCTACAACATACACAAGCAAGTATCATCATTCACACAGTTCTCTCAACAAAAACAAGTCAGTCCAGAAATATCACCCCTGATTACGCATGCACATATACGATGGCAGTAAGCCTTATGGTTGGAGGAAACCATCATGAGCAGGAGAAACCAACTAACTTTGGACGAACTTTTTCAGGTGTGATGTACAAATATGTACAATCTGATTAAAGTCAGATCGTATGTACATGTATACAGCTTCACTAACAACGATCTGACACACTACCTCTTCCCGGCACATACAAGGGGTATGTCTCTTTCAGCCAGTCACAGAGGTGCTACTAGAAACAAGGCAATAGTCATGGAAAGAGCCAAAGCCTGGGGTAACTTACAGATAGGTAAATTATACTGTTTTATGGCTGTTGTACTTCAGTTGTTTATAGCAAACTTAAATCAGTAAGACAAACACTTGTTTGAAGCAAAGCGACAATATCTTTTTCTGGGCGTGTCCACCATGTTGCCGAGACAAGCTACGGTCGCTGCAGGAAAATGGGAATTCCTCTTTTTCCTGACAGACATGGACTGATTCCGGGGAAAATGGGCTCTTTAGAACACCTCAAATTGATTGGTTGCTATTGATGTCAATGACCTCTGGTTGTTTACAGCATCTCAGTTTACCGCAGGTCACTGAATGCAGCACAGATAGGAAGTGTGTCAGATCATTTGTTAGTGAATATAGTGATTAGTGATATACATATGATCTGACCTTAATCAGATTGAGATAGGCACACCAAACTGGCCTGACAAACTATTGGAGCTGGGGAATCTGCAAATTCCTTGGCCAAGGATAGGTTAGATTATAAAAGGATAGGTTATAAAACAAAGAGGAAACAAGAGAAAACTCATAAAATCAGCTTACCTCCAACAGCATTTTTTCATGCTGAGCATTTGTGGAGTCGTACTTTATCTTCCTTATTGTCTCTACTTCCTCAAACAGTCTCTTGTAGGCACATATCTGAACGAGGCAAACCTTCAGTCTGCTTTCAAACCTGCAACATGGAAAAAGGCACATCTGACAAAAATGAGAGCAGTATGATGTACATTTAATACTTCTCATGTTCTAAAAAAATAATAGATAAATTAAAATGTTCACTAGTTTCCAATGGCCTATTACATGGACGTATTTTATTTGATTGGTGCATTAAACCATACACAAGAATATTTCACTTATATGACAGGAGCCAGCATTATGGTGGGAGGAAACCAGGCATAAGGTAACATAATCTAATTAGAATAATGCTCTTCAAAACGCTTAGGCAGCTGACTGGACAAAAATTGAACTTCTGTATCATTACCCTATAGTTAAACACAGGCTTTATCATTATATTCATCATCATTGTTCTGACCAGTGATAAAACTTACTCAATATGGACATCTTCTACGATCTGTTTGATTTTGACCACCAGCTTTACCGCCTCCTCTACATCATAGCTGTGCTCTGTCACCAGCCTCTTCAGGTCAGCATGACGAGAACGCTGCAATGACTTCTCTGATAAATATATCACAAAAAAACACATATAATACCAAGGAAGCTTAACAAATCACAATAATTTCTTTATCTGCATCTCGGCCCATCAATGGGTTTTAAATGTAACTGTTTGTCAAAAAAAAAAAAAATATGTTTGTTACCAGACCAACTCTCCAATGACAAAGCCTTGAAATTTTACATGCTCATTTAACTGAAGTAAAGGATGGACGAACACTAGTTGCCTGTCAAACCAGTGTGGCTTTTGTTGGATTTTTGTTAGAATTCTTTTCTCTTAAAATAAATTCTTGTAAACCCCTATCTTTCTCAGATGAAAAAAAATCTTGCCATATAGGTCTACTTGTACCATCTTTCTTCAAATATGAACCGGTTATCTGCCCTACAAATCATTGTTTAAGCATGGCTTAATGGCACAAAATCACTTACAATGTACAATTCCTGGCTAAATATGAATATTATTCTTTAAATGTCCATAAGAAAAAAAGTCTGAAAGTTGTTACATGTGTTCTGGAATAAATATATTTGTTTTAAATTAGTTGAATCTTATGGAACTTAAATCTTTTTTTTTTTTCACTGTTTGCAAAGAGTTGTGATGCTCCAAAAAAAAAAAAAAATGCGCTAGCTAGTTTACAAGCTCCCTCAAAATGTCATGCTTGAAACTGCTGAAACTGAATATTGAAAACATAGGAACAAACCTATGTGCTTGGTCCTCTCAGCCCCTGTGGGGAACAGGTATATCAGGCGGAGCAGCTCGCACTTTCCTGTGATTTTGTGGGTCAGCCACTTTATCATTGGTCTGAACACAGTCAGATACAGGCTGGTCCACACATTAGCCCACAGCTCAGACCACATCAGGGCATGTCAGTCAGTTCCTACAAACCAAGGACAAGGACCATGAAATCTCAGAGCTTTTTTAATAATAATAATACAGTAGTCTATACACATGACAGCTACCCACTGAGATCCAGGTTCTGCATATATTCTGTATTGGTAGAGAGAATGAGAAGATTTTATCTTCGTCTTTATCTTCACAAACTAACACTGAACAGGTTGACAGACAAATCAAAGTAACAATGCAGAGCTACATTACATGTAGGTATTTATGCTTGGGATTTGACATCGTATTTAACAATGACACCACACATGACAGCCCACCCAGTCACAAGGCAACCAGTTATATTTCCTTGCTCTAACTTCTCAGTGCTGAGTGTCAAGTGAGGCAGCAACAAGTACCATTTGTTAAGTCTTTGGTATGACACAACATGGGTTTGATCAAGGGTCTCCTGACTTTGATCTTAGGATCTGGGTCCACTTTTACAAAAGTTCATAAAACAAAATTTCACTAAACTTTTGTGAATCAAGTTACCTTTATATTAAGGTGTTATAAACTAGACAAAATCACCAACAAAAAAGGTTACAACAATCAGAAATTTGCCGCAGTAATTCCATTTCACTTGAATGTACCATTCACCATTATACACTTACATGACGACAAAGCCTATTTTTATACATGTATTCTCAGTCTGGAAATTAAAAACTACGATATACTTGAAAACCAAATTGACAAGTAACATACATAGTCAAGGACCAATAATTGTGCCAATTCATGATTCAGATTATGCCAACTGGATAAAAAACATTGATAAATGTACTATCAACCTGCGCATGAAAGTGGATTTACCTTGGGCTCTGCCCAGTTTCCTCACAACACATAATGAAATATTCTCGAGTATGGCATAAAACACTAATCACATAAATAAATACAAAAACCAAATGGCTAGTTATAGCTCTTGGACGATGGTCTCGGAAAAAATGATTTTCAGAAAATGACTTATAGCCTCGATTTTCTCTTTCTGACAATGATCTGGTATATTATTGAAGTTTTCTCTGACGGTTATTCCAAGTATGCATAGATATCCAACTCTGAGTGCTAGATTTGTCATGAATGTGAAGACTCATAGCATTTATTCATGTTTGCTCAAAAGTTGGAGTTGGTCAAATTATCACATAAAATACGGTCATGTATAATATTTTTTGCTTGATAATAATATTCCTGAAAGCCATAATTCAATTTATTTCACTTATACCATGGCGCCCAGTATTGTAAGTGGAGAAAAACAAAGTGCCATGAGGAAACAACTGACCTTTCGACAAGTTACTAATGAACTTTCCTACGTATGATCATCATATCACACAAAAGAGTGCTGTACATCTTTTTTTCCAGTTTCATCATGGCCCTAGGGTATCTTGAAAATTCCCTGTTCGAGAATGGGATTTAACCCATGTGCGCATGTTGCTCTAGTTCTATCTAAAAATATATATATCTGATAGTGAATGTTTCATGAGCATCTTTCTTGTCTCTCTTGGTGATCCATCAGCTGATCTGCATTTTGGAAATCAGTATTCAACGGGAAAGTAAATGGCACAAAGTGGTCATGGAGAGGCCTTTTGCTCTCATCCCTTCCAAAACTAGAGTTAGTTAGATTAAAATTGCTGTCAGCATAAAACAAAAATACAGATTCATCGCAAAAGGAAGTTACAAAGTCGGTGGAGCAGTTGACAGAAATGTGATTTAGAGTTGCTATATCCAGCTGACCTGGTCTAGCCAGGTGCCAAAAGCTCTACCTGTTCTCGACCAAATGGTTCTTTTCGTTGTTGTCGCTGATTATGTGATACATTTCAGCCAGGTAAATACTCTCAAACCCATTTCAAATTATAGTTTATTTCTCTCAAAAAACATCGCCAGTATCATTCAATATAGAATTATCTTGTGTAATGTGCTGCAACAGTGTCAATCCGATCTGACCTTTTTTTTCCAATTTAATCTGAAACCACTCCAGGTTAAGACATACAGGCCAGATCACTGTAAGAAAAATAATTTTTTTGTACCCTTGGCCACTTTCTCTGAAAGTTACTTACTTCAAGAAAGGCTTTTTTGTATGGCACATTTCCACAAGGCTAGGTAAGACAGCCTCACTTTCATATCCTCAACTTCCCAATGATGAGAGGAGGCCAGTGCGCCGAATAAGAGGGGAGTTGATAAAGTTTAACCCAAATTTATGGTTACTGAATATGAATATAAAGTGAAATGAACTGTTAGTTACATTTTAAGTGCACTATTCTACTAGAGTTCCCAAAGGTTGTCAGGAGGCGTCACTAGTTTATTTTGTTAAATGGCTGAAAGCTGACCCCAAGATGCCTGGAAGTTGGACAATTTAGTACCATGTTGTTCTGTATTATTACGTCTCAATAGTACCGAATATATAGTGGAGATCAAGAAACCAGGCGTTAGAGGTTATGTACAAGTCATTTTTACAGCAGGAAACTGACAACAAAGCCAAAGGTTTCTGCTATTGGCCTCAGATAAATAAAAATGTTGATTTTACACATATTACACAGCTAACAATACTTTAAAAACAAAGACAAACTTATTGGCTAAAAATGACTCACTTCTTTTGGGGGTTTAAGTGAGGCCCTGTGTGATTTTGGAGCTGATTTTGATGGTAGGGGTTTGACAGTAAAAAGTAACAAAATGCTAAGTGTGCATACACTGAAAGCATATGTTTACACTGGAGCACATAGTGTCCACAGCATTACTCTATGACCGTGTAGTGCTAAGTTGTCTGGCTCTAAATATACAATGGCATACTAACTGTGCATGATCAGATCATACAATCAGCTTATTTTAAAACTGAATTATGTGATATAAGTAAATGCCTGATTAAACGAATAAATTAATGAATGGCAAAAGATGGAATTTATATGCCTCCAGAAGGAATCGAGTTCTTAACTTAAAAAATACTTTACAGAGATTACAGCATTTGCTTAGAAAGTGTAATGTAACATTACAAAATAAATAATTTTTAATATTTAGGTAAAGTAACTGATAGATATAACACAAACAGTACTTTCTTGTAGGGCAAATATTCATGGGGTAGAATTCACAAAAGAATGTCTGACTTAATTTTGAGTTAAAAATGAAAACTTTGAAACACTTTATTAGTAATTAATTTATATCTGCTCCATAGTAACCAAAGCAGAAATATTTTTCTGGAACTGGCTTCCGGAAAATCAAAATGGGGTACCAAAATAGCTGAACTCTTTTATATTTAATTTTTCAACATGTACCCCTAAATTTACCATTAATTTTTAAATACTATAATTCTTCTTTTAGTATTATAAAATTGTGTCAATATACTTCCCAGAAAAACATTAATGGAATAAATTAATAGGCCTTGTTTTTGACCCCCTAAAAAAGTGATCATTTTTTGCTATTTTCCAAAAATTATGTTTTATGGGTGGCTCCTCGCTGAATTATGAACAATGTATTTTTTAAAAACACATATACTGAGCTTTCCAAAAATATATATTTTGTCATGCTTTCTATAAATTGTAAAAATCATTTGGGTATGCTAATTTTACATATTCAGACTATTACTTTTGACCAGGCTTTAGTCACAAATCTACAACCTATTTTGGGCTGAGTTTCTTCAAGATTCTTTCCACCACACACCCACTGGAAAAATACAACTGGGTGTGGAAGCAGTGATCTTGAACACGTTACATACTGGTGTGGCTGTCAACTATCAGATTTTCAAATATCGCCACAACTAACGTTGCATTTAATGAAATTAGGCCTTTCAGGTCTCATGTATGCATGTTTCATTGATCCCTCTCTTATATCCAGAGACGTCATATTCTCTACCATGTCGCCTAAACAGCACCTAACCTGTACAACCTCTGTTGTTGTTGTTGTTGTTTGTATAAAATGAGTTACAGTACCACATGGCCTTAAAACAACACTCAACATGTTTATGCTCAGAAAATGCAACACTGTTTACTTTAAAAAAATTAGTTACCAATTTCTTTTTGATCCGTCGCTCAAACAAAGCATTGGTTCAGGTTTGGATACGTTGTTGTTCTATGGCAACACAATCTTCAGTGTTTTCTGTTTACAATCATCTTCTGAAACACGAGTAAAGGGGGCAGCACTTGTTGGCAACGTTCACCCGCGCAGTCATGAAACAAGGTATTTGATTGGATTGCCACCGAAAGATGCCTCAGCTTTTTCTATGTAAGCCTTCTGTATGAAGTAAATTAAACTAGGTTATAGCATAACGCTGTAGGTGTAAAACATAATTTTAGTAACATTCTGAAAGACAGATGAAATGCCATGGTCAGTACTTGCACTGACTTCAAATTAAGTGCTTTACCTAATTTTACAGGTTAACCAATCAGATGTTGGTATGTTTTATTATTTTGTTGCTAATGAGGCTGACCTGGAAGCGTACAAAGCTAGTCATACTATCTTTCCGCTGTTTCGTATTAATATTAGTCTGATTGTTGTACGTTATTTGCCATCTTTTGAGAACGTTTTATTCTCGAGTGCGTATGGATATCTTTAATATTTGTTTAAAATCGTGGCAATGTGAACATTGATCATCAAAGTTTCTTCGTATCTTTCGCAGGTGATTATTTATCGGTAGATGAAGCTGTATTGAAATAGAACAGCATGGCGGGCATCGATGGTTACAGGAAGGAAAATATGGCTTTAGAAATTTTACATTTTATCCTCCTTTTCAATTCCTTTCCTCACATTACCAGCCTGGTGGATGCGGTAGAAAGTCAAAGTCAAGGTAAGAACTCATGAACCAAGTTGTAGGGTGGGTTATTTTATCACTGGTTGGTTGTCATCTTTTGGTTAGTTGAATGGTTCGACTGTCAGTGTCAATGTCATTGTCGCTGTCACTACTTTGGTGATATCGTTTCAGAAGTGTAATGAACATTAATCGTTCTTAATAACCACTGGCATCTTCTCTAAATTGTCACTGTTTAAAGTCGGGATTTTTCATTTCACTCTGCTAGTGCTACAGCTATGCATTTTAAGGGTGAGTTGGCATGTCCGCTTCGTCTGTACGGATGTTTGTTAAATATCACCTGCCCCACATTTAAGCCTAATAATAAGCTATAGTTCTGTTTTTGTGAATTCCATTTAAACTCATTTCTTCCCTAATTGATATGATAACATGTCTCTGGGCCTAAGAGTCTTTCGCATCACAGTTTGTACTTACATGTGTAGTATTTAAGAGTGAGAACGTATTTATTTGGTGAATATATATACCAGTCTTTCATTTTACTGTTGACTTTATAAATTGTTGTTTAAGCAGCCATTTTTTAAAATGGCATGGAATTCTAAAGTTGATACTGCTGTCATATGGTAGAGGGATGTCAATTCATTGAAAAACCAGCTTTTCACATTGATGAATGTCTGAAAAGGGGCTAATTGATTAACAGAGGGAACAACCTGGTCTGTACAATTGAAAATGGTGTTTTCACAGTTTAACATGATTTGTCATATTTGACAGCACTGATTATTTTGATATCTCTACACCCTTACCCTTATAGTTTTTTTCAAACCCATATTCTGTCATGCCTGAAAGAGTGAATTAAGGCTGTATTCAACACAGACATGTTTACCTATGAAAGTGTAAACAAATTCCACATGTAATGATACCTGAAATCCATCCACAAGCTACACAGACTTTCGTGAACTTTAGTTCTACCCGTGATCTTACCAGTACCTCATAATTTGTTTTGAGCCAAATTCCCAAATAAGTTCAGTATGTTATGTGAAATGAATCAGTGGCTAAGATAAATTGTTCATATTTGTCATGAGCAAAGTATGTCTTGCAATCAAATCCATTTCTGTGATATTTAAAAGTCATAGATTTTGACACTGTTATATGCAGTTATGCATTTGAGGAAATGTGAAAACTTGATGCAAGAAAGCATTACCATATACATGTACCATCAAGTACATGTGTACATTTTTGTGTGATTCTTGAATGAGATTAACTGATAATTTATGAGGTGTTTGTTCAATTCGGGTCTTAGGCTAAGAATTTGTGAATTCCTCTGTTCATGGAACGTCACAGTGACAAAAGGTAGTCCCTTAAATGGCCATTTGTGCATTCAAACATCTGTTAAAGACCACTTGTCATAATGTAATTTAAGCTTCTAAATGAGAGCAAGGACTCTTCAGTGATCTATGACCATGATCGTGAGCTGTGTTCAAATTTGTTGTCTATTGGCTTGGGTTGGCTAAAGTGTGTAAAAACTAATTTGTCATTCAGTTGTTTTTCTTGCTAGTCAGCAACTTCTTCTTCCAACCATCAGCCAGATGGTGATCATGTATAAAGACACCAATAAGATATGTGTAAATAAGTAAATAGACTGACTCTCTGCTTATTGACATAATCTTACTGTATGGGATTTAAAATAGAGTTAGACTTAAAGGTAGCAAGCTGTCTTGCTGTGATGACTGTTGTAGTGTAGTGAATACATTTTCAGTCTGAAAATTAATTTACTTTGGAAGAATGACAAATTCAGTTCTTAATTTGAATTCCCTGCACATTGGACTACCAACTAAAGAGTATCCATTCTTTTAATGCAGTGTCTCTAGTTTGGTGCCTTAATTGTTTTCATTAACAGTTGGTAAAATACATTTATCTATCTCCAGTTGTAATACAACATGATACATGTCCTTGTTTTACAACAGAGGTGCATATACATGTATATTAAAATCACTCATTTCATGTTGCAAATGTTAACAGTATGCTTCTTATACCCCTTCAAAATGCCATAGATTGCACTGCAGATTTTGGCAGTGATGCCGTTACATGGTGGGATCATTCATAATCCCTAAGCATTAGCTGTTTGTGTGGTTTCGTTGTCACTATGTATATAATACACTGTTACTGTATGCTTTATTTCAGCTTTTATTCAGACAGATAATCACCTAACATTCATAGTAGGAGATGGAAATGGAATACCATTAGAGGTATGTATTAACTCATTGACTTTGAGGTAGTTCCGTTGTGTGCGTTGTTTTATATGTGTGACCCGGAAACTAAATGGTCTAGATGTACATATACATGTAGTCAGGCTACTGTAAATGACCTAAAGTTTGGCCATGGAACCCGGAAAGTGTATCCCAGGATTCATTGCGTTGGTTGAGGTTGTTACTGACTGCGTGCCACGGGAGAGCATCAGGGGTGGTCAGGGATTATGCTCACAATGTAATAAAGAAGCTCACGCTTCACTGTGCAGTTATTCTGTGCTGGTACCACCAACAGTTAATGTTTTCCTCGGTTTTAATCATAATAATTTTAGTACATGCACTTTGCAACAGGTAGATTATTTTATTATCATTATTTTGTGATAAATGGGATTTTGGGACAAAACTCTGTGAAGATTAAAGTGTGACTACCCAGTACCTTTATGCATCTGGAGTGTCAAATATCCATTTTTATGCTTGGTATGCAAAGCTGGAGCACAGTTTAGCACACCGCAAATCCATACTTACAAACTAGCTCTGGATGAAAATGCTTGTAGGGCCTCGCATAGTCATGGATCAGTCCCCTTCGGCCTGTTAGGATAAATTGTAAAATTTCAGAGAACAGTTGAGTACTAACCTACCCCGCTCATCCATGTACTTCTTTACAATGCTTAGGTTGCTAGGACACCTGACTTTTAACACCCTGGGATGTTGATCATCCCAAAGGTAAATGTCTATCCATATCTATCCAAGTCCCCATCTCCACTGACTTGCAGTAAAAATTCATTGCAAAAGGCAAAACAATAATCTTACCTGTCGCTGGCAACATGTAAATGATATTTGGGCAAAACAGCGTGTAGGAAATCCTAAAGCATTTTGTTTATAAACCCAGTGACGAACTGTTGTGTGAACTCCCAATGTGATAACAACTCAAACAAATCCTGTCTCCCGATATGCTAGACTCGCACACAGTGCTACTGAAAAGCGGTTAAAGTAAATCCTGGTAGGCGTAGTTTTCCAAAACCTCCCGTGGAGTATGTTTTCTGTGTTTAATGGAGGTTCCCAATACACAAACGCGGGAAAACGAACTCTTGTGCAATATGAGAACAGTTTCGACTGCAAAGAAACAAAATGTGTGTGTAGACTGAGATACTAAATTAGAATTACATGGACATGGGAAGCTGATGACAGATATTTCTCTGTGAAATTAGTTTTTAGCTAAAATACATTTGCATACACATGTTCGTTGCATAATGAGAGCTCTTAGCAGACAACTGGTCACCAGATAATGGTGTGAGGTGACTTCCACTGCACTGTACATTCCTTTTTTGGCTTGGTCGTGCTTTCAGACAGCATTTGAAACTTAAAGGTTTGTAATAAACATCTCCCTTTTTAATACTTTCTTCGATTCCATTCATGGGTATAATCAGAGGTGTACATGCAGGCCTACTGATCAGGAGACCAGCACACCTCACTGTCAGTGACTGGACCCCATGTGGCGAGTATTAGCAACCAGAGCTGCTGAGTGCCATGCAGGATAATTAAACGGGCAGGGGGGCTAATCACTCTCTTTTGTTATCTTGCCGCCAACTCAGATCATGCGAAAGTAAACGACAGTAACTCATGTGCGAAACTTTAGGTCATTTATCGTACATGTTTTTCTGCTTGGGCTGCACTTTGTTGCAGGATTCCAGAACCAAAACATTGATGAGGTAAAGAAATAAAATGGAAGGGCTGCATTCATGATTTAATGTTTTGAATGTATGTGATATATTTGGCGCTTATCACGCATTTGGCACGCATTTGGCACGCATTCATTTCACAAAGTACATGAAAAGGCGTATTTTAGTGGTTTGCATGTTGACATAGTTGTGGCATGTGTGCTTACATGAAGTAGTAAACAAAAACAAATAATAGATCTGGTTGTACTGTAAGTGGAATACCCACAGCAAGCGTCTGTTGAAAAGTCTGTGATGAGCTTAGTTGTAGAAAGCAATCTATATGCAATATGGTAAACCCAGCTCATTAATTTTCTTCATAATAATGCAAGGTTAGAAGCTGTATTGCAGTAGTTAATTACTATGCGCTGTTTCAAATTTTAAACAGATTTTCTTTTAGTATTGACCATATACATTGTCACAGAAAGCTTTTCATTATAGACTGGTTGTACATGCATCTACACTGACAAAGTTATGGCATAGTTTATAACCTGCTGAACCTGAGTGATGCCCAGCTTCAAATTAAATTATACATCGTAGAGAGTAAACAAATAAATTACTTGTAGCTTGGTGGGTTCACGTTAGTAATTGTTTTACACCTATGTTGTATACTATTGCAAAAATGAGGAAATAATAAATGTCCATCTCTGTTGCATTTACTACGTCAACCAGTTATATTCAGATGATGTATATGTGGTGATATAAGGAAGTTTTAATATTAAACTCCTGTGTCCCTGAAGGTAAAAAATGTCCTCTTCAGCTCTTGTATGTATTATAAGACTTGTGAAAAATGTCCAGTAGCTTGTGTTGACATTAATTAACCGATCACCATTGTGTCAGGAACTTATGTCCAGTTCCTCAAATTTTGCCATGATTTGTCTACTTCATTCATAAATACATTAAACATTGGTAATTCGTTGCTCAACAGAATCTGATTCAGAAAATTTCAGAAAACATGTTATAGGTATGTACACATACACTACAGTACACAACCGTGTGTATGGCCACAATGCCTGTCTTAGCAAAATCATTTTATCAACTGATAAAATGTCTTGTATCATGTAAAGCCTGTCGGTTGTCTTAATGCGTGTTTCATGTGCTTTTAAGTGGGCGGCTACTAATGATAGCTTGTGCAGATAGATTGAGCAGGGCTGTAATTTCGCTGCATGATACAAGCATTCGAAGTCGTATTTGCCTGTTGCATTCATTTTTGGTCAGGCATGCAGGTGTCATTTAGCGGAATACATTACACTCTTGATGGACAAGCTTCCTCGTTTATCAACACAACTCTTCACAAAGGAAGTCGTGCCTTCTCACATGTGGTATTGATTAATGGTTTCTTGGCGCGCTTCATATCACTAATGTGTGTTCTTTCTTTGTATACATGGATTCGGAAGACATGCTATTGGCAATAATGATAATGGTGTTAGAAGCACACTAGGCTTCTGATTTGATCTTGGTTTATCATTACACGTACATGGATGTAAAAATGGATACCTTGCTCCATAAATACACTTTTGATAATCAAAAACAAACAAGTTCGTACAGGTTTTTGTTACATCGTTTTTTCAGCACCTATAAACCTCTCGACTTAACTGTTGTATTAAATAAGCAGTCAAGTGTTTGATAGTAAATACACATACAAAAAACTCATATAGAGAGATATGGAGTTGTAGGTTGTCACATTACCCCGATTCTGTTCAGAGATAGGTATTGCATCATTTTCTGTTTGAAACTGAAAGTACACTCTTCTGTTTGCTGGCTCAGAAAGTTTCAGGTCTTCTGATAGAGTGGAACTTGCACAAATGACTGGTGATTACTGCATTTTACCTAAAGTTTAGCTCCTTTCAGGTCTTGATTCTCTTTGATTTATACAATTAAGAGTTTTTTTATTGTGAAATTTGATTAATTTTTATCAGAAAAACTTTTGGCATCATAAGTTTTAACGCCATTACATGCTTCTGGAGGGCATTTTAAGAGGACAAAATGTTTAGTGAAACACAGTAAATGAATTTAATGGCCAGAATAAGCTTATTTTTGTCTGTAGGATAACAAGTATATCGTATCTCTAAGTCATAATTTGCTTAAAACTTGAAATAGTGTGAAAAATAAAATTTATAAGAAAGGAATCTTCAGTAGTTACTGTAGGCAAAGGTAGGCACCTAATGCCTGAAAATACTTAATACTTTTAAAAAATAAAATAGGTTACATTGCGCTGCCGTTGCTAACAGAACAGGAATATTTCACATGATGGGCATTGATCAGTACCTGTAACAAAGCAGGTATTGTGTGCTCATGGGCTTGTGTACATTTGCTGAAAATAGAGACATTTTAATACACACTGCGTGTTCGCTTTCTTGGCGAGGGTTAACAAAAAGTTTTTACAACAAAAGCCCAGGTCTGGGTAGAGTGAAAATCTGTACACCAGGTATTCTCTTGTTAGTGGTAGTACAGCCCAGACACCCACATATCACATTACATGTAATATTATCTTGGGGTAGTGCCAGTGTCAGGGTATTGTCAGCAGATGTTTTTCTTTTCTCTTCAAGCAACAAGTAGTGTAGGTCTCAGCTGTCATCCTTCTCAAACCAGGAAAAAATGCAGACAAAAATTAACCCTGTTTGATTGAATGGGAAACCTAAGGTGCAAAGGCAGACTTTTGTCTCTGTAAAGTGTTTGTTGTTACTGCAGAGTTTATAAGGAAATTTGTTATTTCCTTTACCTTATTGGGTGGTAGCCTTTCACAGAGTTTTACCCAGAGATACTTAGCAATTCCTTTTAGATAACTTAAGCATGGTTAGGAGATGTTTCAAGAGAGCTTGGTATGATTTGTTTCTAGATAAAGCTACATTTGCACGAAGGGCTATTGATGAATTTCAAATCATAATGATCAACGTTATTAGTTCATGTTTGATGGGGGGAATAAAGCACTGGTACATGTATGACAACTTTATCACAGAATTGGATGCTTTATGTTGTATTTTGTAAGTGTACATTGATAAAACACATTAGAGTAGATATCAATTTTTTTCAGGGCATGCATAATCTTCTAATTAGGTCCTGAGCTATGTAGGTAGACATTGGGGGCAAACAAAGACATTATATAAACTGAGTGCAAAATTGTTACTTTTATGGATGCCATTAAAATTGTGGCCGAGAGGGATAGCACGCGGGCACTGCGCTATGACCCAGGAACCTCCCAACCAATGCAGTTGGTGTTAGTTCAAGTCCAGGTCTTTCTGGCTTCCTTTCCGGCTGTACATGGGAAGGTTTTCTAGCAACTTGCAGATGGTCGTAGGTTTCACCCAGGCTGTGCCAGGTTTCCTCCCACAATAATGCTGGCCGCCTTGGTATAAGTGAAATATTCTTGAGTACAGTGTAAAACATAAATCAAATAGATAAATACAATTAAATACTCTGTTCTTGTATGTGTATTATAACACAACAATTTGATATGATGTAATGTGGACAGAGCATTATAATAAGTCGAAGCCCCCCAAAATATGAATGCCTTGGTCTAGAAGTGATAAGTGATGCATTTGACTTTCATTCTGCGTTTAACAATGTAGGTGATGGTGTTTGTTATAAAATAGACATGTGTTTTCATTAATGTACCTGTACATAGAAAACCTGTATTCATCAAATTCATATCTAACACTAATGTGGACATGTGTCATTTATTTCAGGTGAAACCAGGACAGCGCTTCGAAGATATAACGTAAGTATTTAGCTTGATTTCTTTAGTTATCTATTTATTACATGGTATGGTGGATTTCATTTTTTCTTTTGGCCATTTTCATGCATGACTTGCGTGTACGTGTATACATTTTATACACGAATGCTTGTATTGTGTGCGCATCAGTCTATTTAATAATGTGATGGGGGATTCTGCAAACAGGGAAATGAACTAAAGTACATAGATAGTAGATACTGAAAAGCCATGCTTTATGGCATATCATGAGACTGTTTGTCACAAATATTATTTGAAATAGAGGCATTTTAATTGTACATATGAATTGTTTTCGACGAGTTTCTTTATCCATGTATATTTAACTGTTCAGTGCAGAAAGATTTTTTTCTTCCAAATCTACTTCCAGTAAATAACAGCCCTGGATATTTCTAAGGATTTCAAAAAAAAGCCTAATTTTAATGAAGCTAGTCTAATGTAATTATGGGCTTGTGCTGTCATTCATCATGAATTCTGGAATGGATCTTTTGTGGTAGTAAAAATGTTTTATCTTTTGAAATAATTTGCTCACATGTACTAATGCCTATTCTGAGGTACACACATGTAATGCATGTTAGGAAATTTTAAAAGGAAGAATTCAGATTAAGAGGCCAACTGTTCTGATGTAAAATGTGCTTAAGGGTAACCAGGTCAATTTTGTGAAAAAAAGTCACTGAAATCACTGCCAGTGTGTTTGGTAGTTAGAGCATGTAGACATGCTAAAAGAAAGTTACACACAGGAGTAAGTGTATGGTCATGGCCTTGAGTGATACACAGTTGGTGTAAAGAGTCAGCTTACCGCATAGATTTACCTCTTTGCAGTATAATGTGCGTGGTGTAATTTTTATTGCTTTAACATATTAAAGAGTTAGCTTGAATAGCTTTTGAGAAGCATCTTAATCCCACTTGGACATAAATACAGTGAGCTTTATCATGGTCTTTGGAAAAGAAAGTATATCAATAGCACCAGTACTATTAAACGTTTTTAGGAAGGTATGTACCCCTCCCCCCCACACCCCACACCCACTCGCTTCCTTTTGTGGCTAATACTGTGCCTGGGATGGTATGTAAATATTGTGCAACAGTCCCGAATGAGGCCTAAAAAGCAGGCTGAGTTGCTAGCTGGGTAGTGAAAGTGAATTTGACTGTATGTTCAAGATGACACATCGTGTAGAAATGTATTGATTGGGTTGCCCGTCCTGATCTGTTGTGTGAGGGGCTGCTACTATTGATCATACATGTACATGTACATGTGCTGTCTTTGGACAGATAGGTAGTTGTCACCTGCATAGTTATTTCTTACCATTAGAACATTACTTAATCCTTCATTGCAACACTGTATAAGTATTGTTGGCACAGCAACATTGTTGTTGTTGTTGTTGTTGTGATGCCTGTTTCATTTTCTTCAAATTTAAGTACACATGTATTGTACCATCTGTAAGAAGAAAAAAACGCAGATGTACATGTGTATATGTACCTGGCGAAGGTTGATGGTTTACTCCAGCTCTTTATGTTCGAATAAATCCTTGAACAGGCCATTAGTCACCAATCAAATAAATAAATATAATAAAGTTTATTGGCTGAAAGGCTCTTCAACATTCTTCACCGTTCGATTGAAGTGTATAAAATGAAGAAGTAAGCATGTGTACTTTTGAGATACTTTAATTTACAACATTTTTAAATGCTTCTGTAACCAATATTTTGAAACATTCTGAGAGGACTATGGGGTGTTGAAAAATAATATTTTATGAAACTTTTCTTTAATGACATGAACAAATCAGTTCTAGTATCATAATTGTTGTATGCATAAATTCCACTGAAGAAAGTGGTTTAGTGGTTGAAAAGGTTGAAGATTTACAGTAACATTCTTTCTGCGATGTAATGCAGCTGAAAATGATATGATGTCTTATTCTTTAATCTCCGTGTTAACAGTACATTGTTAGAATATAAAGCACTCACTGGGTATCGGCTATAACAGATGAATGTACGTACATGTATATGGTGAAACCACACTGCATGTATTTGTATATGGACGTATACAAATAAATGTCTGTTAGTCAATATACTGGTAAAGTATTCAATTATGACGGTCTTGCCAGGGGTAGTGTGTTTGTACATGTGCTCCGGAATCAATTGGTTGTATCAATTATAAGCCTATCCCTGGAGTAATGCATATACAGTATCATTACTGTATTGCTTTGTGTGGAATGAATGTTTTGTGATTGTCCACCTTTGACCCATATGCCTTAGGAATCCTTTGCTTTGAATCTTGAGCTATCCATCGAGGGTGCCATTTTATGACATTCACTATCCAAGTTGTCTTGTACGTGATACATTGTCATCACCTTTTTCTCCTTCCAGGTGCCAACAGATAGACGTGCACCTGCATTTTGGGGGCGTTAATATTTAATGTAAACTGTACAAATGTGTTAGAAGCAGCTGAGCTATAGCCAGACGCCATAAGCCAAGCTGACCTGCTCTACTGCCTTTAATAGCTCTAGCAGAACATCATAATCAATATGTTTGTTCCTGCTTTAGTCAGTCAGTATACACATACCTGGCTCAGTGACCAGGTAAAACTAATCAGAGGCCACTTGAGCATCCTCTGGCCTCTCTGTCCATAGGAGACCGTCCCACCAGCGGCTGCATACCTGAGCCTTCTGTCATAAATGCAGCAGCTGAGGACTGACTCTCTAATTAGCTTTGTAGCTAGAGCTGTTGTGTTAACAAGACTAGCATGATTAAGCCAAGGTGTTAATGAAAAATTCATGGGCTATTGTTATACATTTCACCTATTCTGCTGACCGTCAGTCATGCATTTACCGCTAAACAAAGCCTCCAGAATGGTCAGTTTCTGTGAAAGACAATATGGCTTTTTACATGTACCTATAGAAGCTGGCTTTATATTTGATAACCAGTGGTAGCAACAAATACAAGTATGGATTTGTGACCTTAGCTCCAGTCTGTCATAATGAACAACCAGGGGTTTCCTCTGGCTCCCCTTTCCTCTCACTCTAATGCTGGCCGTCGTCGTATAAGTAAAATATTCTTCAGAACGGCGTACACACACTAATCAAATAATTAAATGATATTGAATACATGTATGAGTGTGTTTTCCACTGTTTCTGGAGACCTGTTCATAATAAGCAGTGGATAATGATAATGCGGACATTGGCTTAGTCTAGCATTCGTTGAAGGCCACTTGTCTTCCCCTAATGTGGTCAGCATATCTGTAGATCACATGTGTGGGAAAGTTCATTAGTAACTTGCCAAAGGCTACAGGTTTATACCTTTTGCGCAGTCTTCTACCAATATTTTGAGCATATCTACGTCACAGAGAACAGTTTGTCAATGACTTGCCAAAGGCCAGCACTAAATTACGTCGGACACTCTAGTTTACTTTACCCCTGAAACTGACGGCTGTTACGTAAATGAGAAATTCTTTCATGAAAGCATTGCATTAAGCATTAATCACATAAATAAATAACTAAATAAATGTTTGAGTGATAGACAAATAAAGATTTGTATGGGATGTATTTGAACTACCAAGTAGCTAAGGAAGAGATGTGCTTTGTTATAGTGCATACATACTTTACCCGGGCCAGACCTTGAAACAGACTACATGTACCCATATAACTGACAACTGTGGTGTAAGTGAGGTATACATTACGTCTTCGGCATGATGCTTCAGTGGCAGCAGCACTTTGTTAACATGGACTCGCCCTGCCACAAGACACAGCATATGTACATACACCCAATGACTCCTCATTGTCATGTGACTAAGAGATTGTTAAGTAAGACAGTAAACCCCAAGCATACATACATCCCGGGATCCTGGGTCCACAAAGCAATTTCAGACTTGCAGTGTGTTTAAGGCTCTGAAATTCCAATGTTCAAATTTAGTAATTCCACAGTTCACATTTAGATTTGTTTTGCATGTGTTGATGATGTATGTCGGAATTGTGTCGCTCATGTATATAATAAAGAGTTAAAACTGCTAAGCTGGAGTCAGCTTCTGTTTATCTTCTGCTGCACACATGTATTAACGGGTAGGACAAACTTCCTGATTTTATTGCCTACGAATTATAGGATAATGAGTGTTTTCAGAATCCCTCTTTCCATACGTTGGCAGCGAAGAAATATAGATGGTAATTCAGTGAATGAATTTTTAATGTACAATACAGTAGCTCATAAACATGCTGTGAATTGTGAGCTCATCAGTTCACATGGAGAATTTCCAAACCATTTATCACCAAAATATCAGATTCTCACAGCATCCAAAAGTCACTGATTGCATTAAAAGTTGCGACATCATTATCTATGCCTAGGGATTCATTGTTCAGCTTGTGTATTGGTTGTGGGTGTAATAATGATCTATAAAAGTGTTGTTTTCATATTCGTACATCCATACAGTAGGTTGTTGCATGGTTTATGTATATGTGGTGTAGTATGTCCCAGGGCTACTTTTGCTTGGTCCGTCTCCGTACGTGTAGCTAATACTGCTGAGGGGAAAGAAGTAGAAACACGCGTAGGCAGCCATTTACAGATTAACCATTAGTGTCAAGGCTACAGGCTATACTTTGTCTATAAATCATTTTACATGTTCACATTAAACCTACTTTTCCCACTCTGACTTGGATGAGACTTAATGTGTCTACCTGGGACTATAGCTTCATGCAGAAAGCTTGTCTGAGTCGCTCGTTCACGGTGTCCAGTCACCAGCGACTAAACATCTCAAATCATGTTTACCAGAACACAACAAGCCCTGAAATTAGCCAACCCAACCATTGTAGTTTTGTCTGTAAACTCAAATTCAAAATGTTCATATATCACATCGTAAGTTATAGATTACCAGCAACCAAAATTATCTTAGACACAGCTGATGTGATCTATCGCTGATGTATAATATGAAAGCCACAGGATACTGGGCACAATTGGCATGTCATATTGCATAACCGTTTGAGAAATTTTCGCTCGATTGTTAACGCTCTCTTTTTTTTATTCTGCAGGCGACCCGATGGCAGTTCATCAAACAGTGCCATTCTTTTAGATCCTCCATTTCTGGACTTCCAACAACAGTAAGTTTGCTCACCTTTTGGCAGTACATTTATTTACACATACGTGCACATGTATGTTTTAGTGGTCACATTCTTTCGTTGTTAGGCAACAAACTTTCTTTACATTACATTATGTAGATTCTGTGTGGAAAAAAAAGGAAGGAAGAAAAAACAAAATGATTGATGTGCAGTCACAAGCTGTGATCAAGAAGCTTTTCTGAACTGCGCCCCATGATATACAGGAAGACGGTATCCACCTTCAGTCTATGGTAACAACAGTGCTGCCCTTCCGTGTAGTTGTTCATGCTACACTATGTATGTAGCTTAACAGAAACAGTAATAACTAGAATGGATCTGCGAACAGCATTTCCTAGGCCGGGATCCTGGTTCAGATCGAGGACGTTTTCCCCACCCAATAATACACCACCCGTATAACAGCAAGTTTACACTTCCATGTCTCAATCCACGACCTGCCATGCACAAACTGACTGCTCAACTGATAGCTCGGCCATTGTCAGAAAGACAACACCTGGACCAAGGCACATGTCGATATTTGTCAATCAGTGTGGCCAGGTTAGCTTATAGTAAAGAAGACAAAGTCTGTGCAAAACAAAGCTAACATTTGGAAATACACACACACAATACACTGGTTGAGCCAATTGCAACTGCAGTGCAAACCAGGCAGTTAGGAAAACATATATATGAGACATATTCTTCGTAGCCATTCATACGTTGTATTACACGATGTAGCTTGTATATGTAAATGTGCCAAATGTGGTAAATCTGCCTTTGGACATTATTTGAAAACGTGCATGTCCTGTGTTTAATGACACAGATCAACGATTTTCAGCACACATAGAGTACATGTGTAGCACTTTGCTCTCAGTGATTTTCAGCTTTACTTCTGTAATGGTTTTCTCTCTCCAGACCTTCAAATAAGGTGGAAATTGTGCTTTCTCGTGTTTTGATCGCAATTGTCAAACTACGTCGGGTAGCATGCTTACAATGTTCATGCTTTCATCCTAGTCGTAAATGCATTTAAAATGCATCATATAACATGGGGACATCAAAGTGCCAAATATGGCAAATCAGCCTTTAGACAATTTTTCAAGCACTGCAACTCCTGCATTTATTAAGACACTTCAACGATTTTCCTCAAACGTACAGTACACATGTAGCCCTTTGCACTCAGTTATTTTCAGCTCCACAGATGCAGCGGATTTGTGTCACATGACCACCAAACATGGGGGGAAGTTGCACTTTTCCGCACTTTCATGGCAATTGGCGACAAAACCGTGCATCGAAGAAAGGAAAAACCACAAGGTCCATCAGAACATCCAACTACGCCTAGCAGCGTACTTAAAACGTTTAAATTCACAACATTTTCATCGCCTGACATTGGCCAAGCTAGGATCGAACTCTGACATAACTGACAGGCATGAGTGCTAAAAGAAAAGAAAGAAAAAAAATTTAAACGCTTTTAACAATAAAAATAATGATCGTAGCTCAAATCTGTTGGCATGTTACTGAAAGAGCATGTTTTGGGCTACAGTTTGGTGAAAGTTGCACATTTCTACAATGTAGCGCCCATAGTTCTTGAGTTATACTCCCTTGAAATTACGTAACTAATTTTAGTTTTTTGACTATGTCTCGAAAAGTTACAAAGATATGCAAAAAATACACCAGAATACGTTAAGAAAAATTCAAAGTTCAAAACTTTTTGTGACGTCAAAGTTTTGACCGGAAGTCAATGATTTTTGAAAACTTATTGTAACTACCAATGGTGTAGCTTAGCTGCATATCAATTTTCAGAAGTTCTTTCAGTGATTCTTGAGGAGAAGACTTTCAAAGGTTTCACTCAAAATTCAATATGGTGGCCGAACCACATGACCTAGAAAAAAATTGGAGAAATTGTACCTAGAGAGTATCTGACAGATGATTTGAGCAAACTTTGGGACTTGTATGTTGAACAGTGTTGGAGATCTCCTGCTTATAAAGTCGGTGAGAAAAAAAAATAATAATAAGAAAATACAGAACGATTACAATAGGTATCCCGTTTTGAGAACAGGATCCCTAACAATAGGAAAACAAGATGAACAGGAAACCAAATTGTGAACCAAATACAAGTTTTGAAACTGTCTTTCCCATGCTCCTTACAAATGACTAGGTACATGTACATTTTGGAGTTGTACATTCTAAAGCTGACTGGAGGATGATCAAAATGACTTTTCTGGTTTCAGTGTCTTTACATACAAACAGTATGTTGTTTTCATTATCATGCACATTTAAATTGCATCACATTTATTACTGTACATTGTTTTTTTGGGGGTGTTGTATACATTAACTGTTACTGTATCACCAAGGAAAGATTTTGCAAGTACAGTGTACATGTATTTTCCTTTTGGTAGGCATTTGTTAAAAGTTGTGTTAAAGTTAAGGGAAGGTCATCAAAATTTCACCATCACAAAAAAGATATTAAAGCACTTGCAGCGTGGGTGAAGAGTGAACCAGTGAGGTTAATGTACAACTTTATACCACGTTCATGATTCTTTGATCCAACACTTGCTGGCTTTGTTACTATTTTGTGACATAAAAAGCAGTGTTTTCCAGAACCCAGTGACTTACCCACTACAGAATAATCGTAATATTTGTAAGATTATGCAGTATTGTTGAGTACTCAGTATCCAAGCATAAGGAAATTAAACAAATTTTCGTCAAGGTGGTTAACATGCCATCACGGTGCAATGACCCTCTCACCTGTGCATTCGCTATGAGTTCAAGTCCTGCTTGTGCTGGATTCCTTTGGTTTTGCATGGTAAGGTCTGTCAGTAACCTGTAGGTGGTTGTGGGTTTCTCCCAGGCTATGCCTGCTCTCCTTCCACCGTAAGGCTGGCTACAGTTATATAAGTGAAATATTCTTGAGTATGGCGTAAAAATCAAATAAATAAAGAAGGGGCTATGTTCGAGGAAACTGTGCACCTTCACTTCATTGACAAACCTGAACATTTTTGTACAGATGAAATGTTTTGAGTAAAATAACCACACATTTACTCTACATGTGGACATAGCTTGGTCCTGAGCTGTATTGGGTAATGTAATCACTTCAGGTTAGTATGATATGGTATGGTATAATCATACTACATCACCCAATGCAGAGACTTTTCATTACCAACTTTTTTCTTTTCCTTCACAGGCCAGTTGGAATGCCACGAATGGAGCAAGTTACAGTACAAAATTTAGACAACAAAAATAATTTATATTTATTATCAATATCTGGGAGTACAGTTCACTTCCACTGTTCTTTTTTTCAAGATAAAGTAAGTATTAGTTTTCTTATTTTGTAACCTTGTCCTGTAATAAGCCTACTTGTTTAACTTGGTGTTTCATCATGACCTCTGTGCATTGCACCTGCGACATCAACTGTTGTTCCATGGCTAACAAAGTGTCCTCCATGGCCGAGGGGGTTTGCGCACCAGCATGGTGCAATGACAGGAGCCTCCCACCAATGTTGTTGCTGTGGGTTCAAGTCCAACTCATGCTGACTTCCTCTCCGGCCTACTGGGAAGGTCTGCCAGCAACCTATGGATGGTTTCCCCTGGGCTCTGCCCAGTTTTCTCCCCCCATAATGCTGGCCACTGTCATATGAGGTACTCTTGAGTAAGGTGTAAAACATCAATCAAATAAATAAATAAATAAATAAATCGATACCAGCATTAAAGACACAGGAGGTGTGGGTTTCATCCTTGTCTTGAGCTGAGAATTTGGGGAGTTCCCTGCTCTCACTCTTTGTGAGGCCTTGATTTATAGAGTCTGATAATCATTGAAGACCATGTGTCTTGCACCAGTACATTGTGTGTATGTTACACTTTGGAAAGTTTGCCAGTAGCTCTGGAAAGGTCTTTGGTTTACCCCAGGCACTCGGGATCCCTCTACTCATAACACTGACTGCCAGCATACATGTGCAAGTGCCAAATTCTTGGATATTGCATTACAATATACAGTACAATAATATACAAATAACAATATCATACAATAATATACAAATAATGTATATATATTGTAGCTGCATCTAATGTTTACAATAATCTGAGAACGGATAATCCAACATGCCTTGTGTGAGATCAGCCGTCTTGAGGGTAAACAGTAGCAGTGTGGAGATATTGCTCAGTCTTTTCAAGACTTCAGTACAAGCCTACCTGTACCTCTTCTCCCTCACCCACTTGTTAATAAGTCCTTTGTTATAAGTTGACATCCAAATTTAACCCATATAAATTGAGTAGACCAAACTTCTACTCAGACTTGCCCGGTTTCTCTGTTGATTTTCTCAGTCCACTTTCACCTTTGTGTGATGCCCTTATATTTTTCTGATCCTTATTGTTAATGCCACAAGGAGCCAGTTAAGCGATAAGGACACTGTTTGTCGTCTTCGAGATTTATTTAATTCAAAATAGAAAAGAACCCACATGCATTGGCCATGATGCTCGCTGAACCATGTCTTGCCGTGGAAAATGTCCGCCTACATGTATAAGGATGGATGATTTAGTACAAGGAATGCTGGGAGTTCTTTTGTCAAGGCGCACTATGAATATATGTTCTTCATACGTTATCTGTAACACAGTTTCTATGATTATAATACTTACGAATATATATGCCTTGTCACTTGATACTTACATTGTTGATCTTTATACGTGCTTATTTATGTTGAAATTGCTCACTATGTGTGAATTGCTTTTTTACCACTTAAAGTTACATTCTGGGACCCATTTTGTGGTGAGAGTATAAAGCTCATACTCCTCACAGCGCATGTGTTGCTCTACATTGGCTTTACGCCACTGCCACCAATAGCAGATTTTGTGCAGAAATCTCGAACAACGCTGCGTTCACAGTAGTCACAGTGGTCACTGTGATGAGGCAGGAAGTGATGTCACACAACACAAATGCTTTGTTTCAGCCTTTGTTTCAGATAATGCTCGATACAAGTGCGTTGTCTTGATCTAAAGTATGCACAACACAACTCCAAAACCTTAATCAATTTTATTGACAAATACGGGTTATAGTTCTGCGCAAGGGTAATAGTGATGCGCCTCAGCCTACTTGCATCACATAAGGTCCAGAGGTCAAGCTTGTCTAGTGGTGGCAATGATATAAAGCAAGCATAGAGAACAACATGTGCTCTGCAAGGAGTATGTGTAAAGCTATGTCAAACATAACCACCATTACAATGTATCACAGGTTTCTGGTCATGACAGATGCGTTTCGCTTAAGTTACACCTCCTGTGCAAAACATGATCTTGGAATTTACATGAACGTATATCCAAATTCTCTCATTTCTGATAATCAGATTTACATGCAGTGATCTAACCCACTTTGTTTTCATGAAATTTAAATATAATGCCTGGATTTTTTGGCAGGTTTCTCTTGTATTATGCAGTTGTGGTTCTCTCTAAAGAGGCAAAAGAACTTTGGAACCATTTTTTTAAGCAGTCAGTCCATGCATTTGTTAATCAGCGTTCTGTTCTTGTTACAGACTGTTCCCCCGGGGGGTAATACAACGTTTGATGTGGTTTTTCTGGCCCGACAAGTGGGCAATGTAGAAAATACTTTATTCATTCATACCTCCCAGGGCTCATATAAATACCAGGTAATCCCATGTAACACATATTGTACATGTGACTGTTGATCAGTTTGAATGAATAAAAGACTTATGTGACATTTTGATGAATCCTCTGAATGGCCAAATTTGTTAACTTGATGCCAGTTTTATTCAGCAATGTAGTAAGTATATATATATATATATATATATATATATATATATATATATATATATATATATACACATAGCATGTATAGGGAGAAAATTATTTTTTCAAAAAAGTGTGGTTTCTCATATTTAGCTGTTATTGACAGACACCAAAGCTTTTTGGGTCCAGCATTGTAGTTTCTGTATATTTTGTGGTATTTTTTACGTATGCAGCTTCCACTGAAGGCTCAAATCAGAACAGTGTCTCACGGAATGTTGACGTTCAGATGTTCTTTTACTGTGCATTTTGCAGGTATTTGGGGTGGGGGTGCCCAATCCTTACCGGCTCAGGCCCTACCTGGGGGCCAAAGTTCCTGTTAACAGTAGTTTTTCTCCCCTGATTCACATGCATAACCCACACAGCTCCACATTACAGGTGAGTTTATTTCACCAGGTGTTATGATTTTGCTGAACATTCACTACACCTGTTACCTCATAACCATAACAGAATAATAAGTGCTCTAGCTGACAGAAAGGTGTTCCGTAACAGACCTGAAGCCTATCTCAGGGATATGAATTTCAAGACCTGTTTGATTTTGGTATTGATTTTGTAGAGTCATTCTGTTAGTAAAATTAATGTCTGAATATTGTATAATGTTCAAATGAATGTGAATCGGATACATGGACATATTTTGTATGATATATGTAAATATACTCTACATGTACACGTACAAAGATTATAGATCGGCTATGTTTACATTGAAAATATGTGTGTGTTGCCAGGTGTTGGAAATGTACTCCAGTGATGGGGATTTACACCTGGAGTTACCCACAGGGGAGAAAGAGGCACCCCAATATCTGTGGGTAAGTGGCCAGTCTGTTTACAGTATCCTGTATGATGCGACCTATTGCACAAACACCAATTGTATATATATATATATATATGTATATATAATACCCTGTTCACACTGGCAAATTTAAGCAGGTTTAAATCCGAAAGTGTCTCTGAGCCAGTTTTATGCGGCTCGTGTGAACACAAAGCCGGGTAGGGCATGTTTAATCCAGTTTATTTGCCCCAGCTAGTGACATAGCTTTAAGCCAGTTTCAGGTCTTGAGTCAGTTTATCTGTGTCGTTTGAACGGTAACTGGATTAAATGCCCCGGGTACCTGGAGGTCAGGTTCATGTCGTAATTACTAAACAGGCTTAATTGTGACTGTGTGAGCGGACAAATTCCTAAACTGCGTTAAAACGGGCTTATCCACGTAATCACGTGAACGCACATAATCACACAACTGGCTTCGAATTAAGCCATTGCAGATTTAGATCCAGATTAAATTTTGGCCGTGTGAATGGGGTACATAATAAATAAAACTCTTGAGACCAATGAGGTTGCAGGCTTGAAACTGTTTCAACTGCGGCTTCAAGGTCGAGAGTTTCTTGGGGACAAAGGCCTTTGGTTTATTTCACTTTTGAATGGTAAAAAAATGGTTTATCATACCATAACCTCATGATAAAAGTGGCAATTTCTCTAGCATATGCTTAAATATCAATCAGTCAACCACATTTCAGGTGTTTTGTGTTATTTTTATGCTTACACTTACATTGTATGCATTATTACATGGACACGATCAATGTATTGATTGATCGATGTATAGGAAGTACACATACTGCTGGGAAAAAACTGTAATTCTTCAAACTTTTCCCACGTTTGCAAGGTGTTTATTCAATCATGTTCTGAAGGCTTTATTCTGTGTTGACTGATAAAATTGAAGTAAAATTGAACCAGTGAAGTTTTGTATCCAAAATCAAATTAGAAATCAAATGTGTAGAAATTTCACATGTGAAAGCTGATCTTTCATATGTTGAAAGGTTGTGGAATTTGGGTATAATGAGCAGTGTCCAGAAACATTACACCATCTGTACCATTGGGGGTCTGCCAGCAACTTGCAGATGGTTGTGGGTTTTCCCCGGGCTTTGCAGGGTTTCCTCCCACCATAATGCTGGCCGCCATCATATAAGTGAAATATTCTTGAGTACTGCGTAAAACACCAATCAAATAAATAAATAAATCTATTCTGGAACCTATTTTACAAAGCTGTTGCAACATTGCATCAAGCACATCTACCATGGCGACCTATGTTTTCACTGTGGCTGATGGGCATTACACAATTTGCGACCGCTGTGTAATACAGACTCATGAAAAAAAAAAAATATTCATTTGACATGAGGAAATAGGATTTTTAGAATCAGATTTATTGTAAATCTTCAACCTTTTCAACAACTAAAGCCCTTTTTCAGTGGAATTTCTGCATGCAGTTATTATGGAAATGATGCCAAAATAGATTTGTTTGTGTCAATAAAGATAACACCTTCATAGAACTGTGTAAATTATTGCAGCTGGTTGAAAAGGTTGAAGAATTTAGGTAGTGGTTTACAATAATCAGTTATACTGAATTTTGTCACATGGATGTTTTCAGGAAATCCCACCATTTGAAACCAAGCCTGTAATGAGAGCGAACTTTGTGGGTAGAACAGAAAATAATCATACAGCATTCATCCGTATAAAAACAAACAAGGAGCGAGATAGCGAGCTGTTAATATTGCCTGTGGAAGTGGAGGTTACAGCAGGTGAGATGGGCTTGGAACTTCATGATAAAATGTCGTAAATATAACTTCTTAAGATATACATGTACAGGTAGTGTACACTGTGGGAGAAACTCTAGAGTCATGATGATAAATGCTGCATTTGTTTCATGCTAAATTCGGGATCTGGTGGTCAACCTGCTAGCGCAGTGCAATGACCTAGGAGCCTTCCACAAATGCAGTCGCTGCAAGATCCTGTCTATTTCATACTGGCTTCCTTTCCGATCATACATGGAAAGGTTTTCCTGCAACCTGCTGGCTGCTGTCGTATATGTGAAATGTTAAAACACTAATCAGATAAATAAATTTTATGCTAAACTCGTTTTCACTGATGTCTGTTGTATCACATCCTTCCAGCCCCGGGTATATATTCCCCTTTAGAGATGCTAGACTTTGGCATATTGCGGACTTTGGATGAACCGAAGACTGTTAAGCTGAATTTGGGGAATTCAGGGAACAAGGCTATACACATCACCGTAAGTGGGTGCTTGGCGTTTGAATTAATGAAAATTAGTGTCACAAGAAATGAATAGGGGATCTTACAGTATGATTTTAGAAGAGAGGGGTCTAATTTAGATCTGTATTTTTTCCTTCTTGATTGCTTGATGACAGGTGATTCAAAGTAAGTGAAAAGCACAAAGGTTGATTAATGTAAGTAAAAAGCACAAAGATTGATTAATGTAAGTGAAAGCTCAAGTTAGGGTTGATGCATGTGCTGTGTACTTCAGACTGGTGCCTAAAAGCAGGGGATAGCATATTTGTGGTAAACTATTGGTAACAAGGGTCTAGATAACTCACTAATAGCAAGGTTTCAGTGTACATATAAATCTGTCAATGTGGGGGTTTGCCTTCTCTCAGTCATTGCAGGGAAGGTTCCCTCTCCCATTTGAAGCTTTATGTCCAGAGAGTTGTCTGAAACTGACAGTGAAGTAGTGTTTACTCTGGTGTCTGCTTGGCTTTACATATTTATCGGTCATACAGTTATGTCTACTTGTAGGTAGATTGGTAGTACATCTTTGCCTCCCTCCAGTTTCCTACTACTATAATGCTGGTCACCATTGTATAAGTGAAATATTCTTGGGTGCGGTGTAAAACACCAATGAGATAAATAAATTAAATATACATCTTTATGCAGAACCTTTACTCTGTTTTGGATGACAAGTTGTAATGATACACCTGTGTGTTTCAGAGTGTCCTACTGTCGCCTGCGAATGAGGCTGTCAGTGTGGACTTCAGACCTGTGAGGCTCCCACCTGACATGATGAGGTTCACCACTGTGGCACAGATTACTTTTAAAGGTAAGTCTAGAGGCAGAAATTATTCCCGAGCTATTCCTGACTTAACACGATTTTTCAACCTTTCACATGTGCCCCAGGTGTTGTATTAAACATATCTTGAGGACATTACTTTGCCTAGACTTAAAGAGTAAAATTTTCTGTGAAGCTCTAATGTCTGCAGATCCACTTGAGATAAATTATCCCCCTTTTTCAAAAGGTTCAGGGAGATAAATAGCCTTTTAAGCCGCCCTAATGCCCTTAAACACTTGAAAATGTTGAAGAAATAGCGTAAGTCAAACTTGGGAATACATTTTTGGAGCTTCTTTGCAGGGAAGGGATTAAAATTCACCCACTCACGAATGCTTTTTAAAATTTATCAGAAGTTCTATTTCCAGTACACTCCAAAAATAAGCACTTTGATGAGGTTCTAATTTCTGATTTAATAATGTCATAAACCCTCAGAGCTGGTCGGATGATAGATAGAAAGTAACATTCACATGAAATGTGAGCAAGATCCTGACTATAGGAGTAGTGTTTCCAATCCTAACAATGCCTGTGTTCCACACACAGTGATTTCAAAGGCAAACAATTCGTTTGTTTTCTCTCCCTCTATTTTCAGCTTCCAAAGCTATAAGTCCAAAACAGTGGTCTGGGAAGATCATTGTCAAATCTAAAAGCAACCACTTCAAGCTTGTTACTCCCTACCAGGCAAATGTCCTCCATGGGTACGTATATTGTTGTACATAGTTGTGAGGCCTTTGACTTTCCAGACATTGTTCTGTAGCTTAAAACGGCTAAACTCTAGGCATTGTAATAGTTTTATTCACAGAAACATCCAGTATCTAGTTGTACTGGCAAACTACTTGAAAAGTACATGTATTACTTTTATCAAATAATAATTTAATTTTTTAATGTAAAGCTCATTTGTTTAGAGGGTAAGATTTGATCAGACAATTTTTCACTCACTGTGTTTTGTGACCTTGGCGGCAAAGTGATTTTGTTTTCCCACTCTTCCATGAAAGGGAGGATATATTTTGGGCCTGTGTGTACTCCATGCTTAGATTTGTATGCAGATAACTGCTCCAGATATAGTGCGGTTTTGGTAAAATTTTGTGTGCTGCTTCATTCTGTGTATTAATGTTAGTATCAAGTGTGAAACCAGCCCTGTCTCTGTATAAGTTTTGCATATATAATAAGTTCTGTAACTCATTTGTCAGAGCAAAAAGTTGCTTGAACCATTGTTAAGTATTGCATAAATAATGTTGGATGTAAAATATCTGAATTGTCCTGGTTTGTTTTTCAGTTCTTTGGTGTACAACATCACTGACACCTACTTCTTCAGCCACCTGGCGCTAATCAACCAGACCCGCAAACTCAACTTTACCAACACCTTTAATTTTTCTGTTGTTCTCTACAATGCTACTTTACCCCCAGAAGTGCTCATGTATTTTACTGTAAGTTTATGCCCTACATGTTCATCTAGTGATTGTTTTGACCCTGCATATAAGGAGACATGGAGACATACATGTATGTGCTTTGCACTGCATTTTGTCCAGTTGCAAGCAGGCATATCAGTACATATTCCTTCCTTCAGATATTATTCTTTAGTGGTGGTTGTGTTTGCTGGATTCCAAATTTCTCTGTATTAAAACAGTCTTGAGGTACAGAGATTTGTCTAATTTCCTGAGAAATAATGGATAATTTACAAAACTTTGCATATAATTTTGAGATTTCCAGATTTTGAACAGCTCATTGCTTTCATCTTTGGAGATTAGAAGTGTCACACATATTTGTCCATACATGTTTCTATACCTCTGTACAGTAAAACACAAAATATTCTTAAGTTTGTAGGATGTTTTATTTGTTTCTGACATATTCTGAGGACATTATTCTCTATGGACAAATTTGTATGTTCTGGAAAAATTAGGGCTATTGCAAAATTCCCAGGTTATTTTATTTGAAATATTAATGAAAAACATGAATAATTAGTTTTTGTATTATTTATTGTTTTGTATATTGTATATTATTAATTTTGCCATAACTTATAATTTGACGTGATACTACTAATTCATTTCATAATTTCAGGGAATTCTTCACCAAATATGTTCTCTGCTGTAAGAATATGTGTTTTACTGTTAAACCTTGGTAAAGTAAATTGATTTAATAGTTGGTGGAAAATTGGTTGTAATTATAGGTGATTGACTGTATTTCTGACCTGTTTCAGATCCTGAATTTCTCTGCTCCAGTGGTACTGCGGCCGCAGGAGACGGCCATACCTTTTCTCCTCAAGTTTCACCCCAATGCCACACAGATCCACATGAATACCAAGCTGATCATTCACACAAACGCATCCACCTTTGTTATACCTATTATAGTATACAACGGTGCACTACAGGTGAGTGTACAGGTGTGCATTGATGAACTGAGTTTCTGCGATGGAAAACTGATTTTATCTAAATTTAATAATCAAGGTATAGACTGTCAGGTCAACAGGGTGTGGTGATAATGAAGGTACGGTTCTTGTGTAGAGGCTGTTGACAATTTTGAAAAGTCTGAAAATTCATATTGAAATTTGCCAGACTTGGTCGTAATCGAGTTGTAATGCAGTATTATACAGCTGTGCTGATCCAAACTCAAAACTATGATTACATGTTTAGCAATGCAAAATAAATAATACAGAGGAGTGCGTTTACCCATTTGAGCCAGTGTTACTGAATATGTTGGATAATTGTTACATACGTGATATGTTTTTATTTGGATTTTGCCATGTAAAGTTTTAAAAAAAATTAATTTATCCAGCACATGTTGAATTTGTTTTTTATTAAAGACAATATCTTTTAGTATAGTTTTCTGAGAATGTTGAAGAACTTAATTGATCTAGCCACAAGCAAAAACTAATTTTTTTTACCATTTTGTATACATATTAGATCATACCCCACCGACCGGAGAAGTTCAAAGGTCAGCTTGACTTTGGAACTATGGGAGTGGAGGAGAAGCGCAGTATGACCTTCACGTTGAGGAATGATAACCCTGTCCCGGTAACTGCACTCTGTTTCTGTTGATTAAAAACAAGTCCTCCAAATTTCTGAATCAAAAACTGATGTTGAAAGGAGGGAATGTTTCATTGAGTTCAGTTGCTGTTTGCTTGTGCATCTGTCTTTTATTCTTGTCATTCCTTTATGAACAGCTGGGTTTTGCTTGCACAACAATGTAACATGTATTGAGAAAGTGTCTGTGTTTGTGAGCTGTTATCTCAACATCGTATACTTTGATCTTATATACAGTTGATATAGGAGAATTATTAATAACCAAGGTGTTATATATCTTACAGAATGGTTTCGGTGGAATTTCCTGATAGGGCTATAAGGACTGTATTAGCCCTACAACTTTGTTCTGAAAAGTGCATTTTTAGAGCAGATAAAGTTATCATGTCTGGTGCCTAAATTTACATATTTCCAGCAGGATACAACATTGAGAACACCTTTTTGAGATCAGTAGAACTCTCTGAATCATCCAAAAGTAGTGACTTGATCATAAATGAAATGTAATCTTGAATACAGTAATTTATGTGAAACTGCTTGTTTTCAGGTGTATTTAAGAGAGTTTAGTTCCAACATGAACGGGACAGTGGTGGAGTTTTTAGGGATGGAGAAAGGGAACGGTACAGCCCTGTCTAAAGAGTACAATGTATCTGAAGTGGAGACCGATCCAGTATGTATACCTGAACTACTTTCACTTTCAGTTGGGTGTGTTTGCACTGTCAGCATTTGTGTAAATTTGGTCACAGCTGTTTACATATAACAGTAAATTGTCATCTGTAAAGGTCAACATGACTTTAGAGTACAAAACTTTCTGAATATCTGGCTTGAAATTTACACATTGTTTGAGGACAGTTATTTCAAATTTGTTGTGTTGGTGTTTTTGACCATTGAGTGGTTAAAAGGTATTTCTGCTTGTGTTTTTCAGCTGATCATAAAGCCATACCATTTTGCTGTATTTAGCGTAAATGTGGTGGCTCCAAAGTATGAGGGGGCGTTTGCAGCAGAGGTTATAATGTCCACACAGTTTGATGTAAGAACTTTTGTGAAGATTTTCACATAATATGTGTTTACAATCTAGAAGCAATACTGAGATTTCAATTGAGTTTTCAAAGCATCCATTTTTATGTCAGTTTTTCAAGTTAATTTGCCAAACACCCATCCGATGTGGTGCATTTTGGTAACAAATAAAGGTGCTAAAATATTATCTTTAGTGCCGAAATTCACTTAGAAACACCTTCTTAGATCAGTTGAACTCTCATTCATCAGATGAAGTGAGTAACTTCATTTTTAGGTCAAATGTTGTATGTAAGGAATGGACATTTGATTTTAGTTCCATTTATGTATGAGTCTAATCTTTTATTCTATTTATATTCCAGGATCTATTTATTCCAATGACACTCAGAACTGCAGAAGGAAGTTTGAATGCCATTCCAGAAAAGCTTTTGTTTGATAAAACTTATCCAGTAAGTAAGCTTGGATTGTAGTCCTGGAAATCACACAGGCTCAGAATTGTTTGCTCTTGTTTGAATTGTGATAACTATAACATGTATGTGAAAATATTCCTTGCAGGTTACTGGTTTTAACCAGGAAATATGGAAAATTCCACCTGCAGCAAATTTATTACAACGGTCTTTACCAGGTTGGAAATTGTGGCAGATTTCTGTTCCCGGTAATTTTTCTGACCAAGTAGAATGTAGATTTTTATCCTCATAAAGTAATGAAAGGATGCTGGAAATTTGGTTTCATCTATGGACAGAACAAAAAAAAAAAAAATTCAATGGAATGTTATTTCTCATTTCAGGGAAAAATTCCATTTAAGGTTTTAAAAATCCACAGCTCGTTTGAGAACTACATGGAAGTTCGTCAGGTGACATTTCAGCCACCTGACTCCCGATTTTATTACGAACCTCCAGGTCCTAACCCTGTCCAGCTGGAACCTCAGGAAGATACAGTGGTAGGTTCATGCAAATTAAGGAATAAAAAAAAAAACGAGAAAAACATGACTGACGTGCTTTTGCCTTGGCCTGATGCCTGGTCATCAAGTGCATTTCTCGGAAGAGCGTTTGTGTTGCTGAGTGAGCCAATGTTTTCATAGGGTTTGTTGTTCTGATATTTTTAGGTACCTAGGTGTGTTATCCTCCAGCCTGACCTTGCAGATGTGAACTGAAGTTACAGTACACGCTGTGTGTGTTTAGTCTGGTGCAGATCCAACTCTGAAGAAGGTCATGCCACACCGAATTTGATTGGCTTTTACTTTGTGGATCCAGTCTAGAAATGGAAGCCTTTTTGAATAGCTGTAATTAGTGTAAAAATGTAAAGATCAGTGTTTTGCTGAGGTGGGTTTAAAGAATTGAAGACAACTTCAGTAGCAGTGATTTGCAAAACTGTTCTGTTTATTTTTTTTGCTAAAATAAGAAATAAATGAAATTTTAAGCTAAAAATATGATTGGAATATTGGACTGTTTTTTCTTCAGATTGGACGAATTTACTTTGATGCAAAGAGGCAGTGTAAGGAAGATTGTTATGTTGGACTGCCCACATCCACAGCAGGTATAATCTTTTAGCTGATCACGTCATTATAGTCAGTAACCTTGTGCTAGTCCAGTACCCGTATTTATCAAGTCATAAAGTCCTTAAAAAGACAAATTCAGGAAAGGAAAGAACTCAAATTGTGGTTAGTACATTGTTCTGTAGTAAAGAACCGGTGTACAAATTGTAAATATCCTAGAGCAAAACGTTATAAATGTTCGAATTTGTGACTTTGGTCTTAGGATGTTTGATAAATACAGATCAGGGCTGTGCTGTGTCAGCCAGTATTCTCTCAGTACTACATACTCTAATTCCTCAATCTTTTCACATATGGAAGAGCAACTTTCAATCCATTTTATGCACCTTTTCATTTGACAAAACATTGGTTGGACTGGCAAACTTCAGGGCTTCACAAAAACTATAATACAACCAAAATTACATTATGTTATTGAGCATAAACAAGAGCATTACAACACAGTAAAATGTCAGAAGATGGCTAAAATACTTTACAAGTCTAGTCACATGACTAGCAGGGTTGCTGAAGGAAAACATGGCCGCCGCAACATTTACAAAAGGTCTTACATGGATTACTGGTACATGGGGGCAAATGCAGGGGTTAATACGTGTGTCACAGCATTATTTGGATTCCAGGTAAGTTCAGTAAGTTATACAGTAAATTCCTTGCTGATATAGGAGGCTATACCCCGCAGCAAAAGGTAAGGAAAAGTACATCATAATAAACACATGTTCAGTACAGGTACAGGTCATGTCAACATTGGTAGTGAAATAGACTTGCATGCATTTAGGTACATGCGTGGTTCACAATAGCAAAAATATAAAAATACATTTCACCATCCCATCCCAACCTAGAATTATAGTTTACATGTACCTCTCACCAGTTTCTCCTGCATAGTCGGTGCAACTAGGTGTTCTGGCTGGGTTGTTATTTTTCATGTAACTGATTGGCCCCTGACCAGTGAGATTTCAGCTTTCGCTGTTTTGGCTGCAGCTTTGTCATGAATTTTGTCTGCTACCAATCGGAAGGCAGACATTTGCTCCAGGCCTTTTTCCTCAACCAGCAAACCATACCTCTGACCTTCTTGAGTGTGGGTTTTACCACCAGTCTAGTGGAGAAATAAATATGTGGAATTTTCCCAGTCAGTGTTATTATTATGTATAACAATATGAATTTTGATAGCTTTACGCATATTGTAAAATTTGCTCATGATTATATTTGCCCCTATGTCATTTTCTTTCCTGAGATGTTTCTCTGCGATATACATGTAATACATTTTCCTGTGTTTTTGGTTTACAGCAGGCCATCAATGGTTATTGGGGTTGACCCTTGACAAGGAAGTGGCTGATACAGACCAGTATCTGTATACAAGGCTACAGCAGAAATGGGAGAGACTCCAGCTCTCTCAGCACAGCACGTAAGTGGACTTTAGTCTCATACACTAGCACTGACTCCATGCAGACTCTGGTCAGACCAGAGTCCAGCTCTCTCAGCACAGCACGTAAGTGGACTTTAGTCTCATACATTAGCACTGACTCCATGCAGACTCTGGTCAGACCAGAGTCAAGCTCTATCAGCACAGCATGTAAGTTGACTTTAGTCTCATACATTAGCACTGACTCCATGCAGACTCTGGTCAGACCAGAGTCCAGCTCTCTCAGCACAGCATGTAAGTTGACTTTAGTCTCATACACTAGCACTGACTCCATGCAGACTCTGGTCAGACCAGTGTCCAGCTCTCTCAGCACAGTGTGTAAGTTAACCCTACTCTCATACATTAGTAGTGACTCCATGCAGACTCTGGTCAGACCAAAGACTCCAGCACATGATCAAAAATCACAACAAAATGATGTAAAATCCAAAACATCTGATATACATGTGCTATTGTGAAGAACTGTTCTAAAGTGGTTTGAGAGGTTTTTTAAGTTAAAACATTGCCCCATCTAGCCCATTATATGGAGCAATTCAATGCATATAAAATGTACATTTTTCCGTGTTGTATGAGTACCCAAACTTTTATCCCAGATTAGGCCCTGGTGACTATAGTCTCATACATTAGCACTGACCCAATAGGGACTCTCGTCAGACCAGGGACTCCAGCTCTCAGCACAGTCCATAAGTGAATCTAGTCTCCTACATTAGTACTGACTCCATAGGGATTCTGGTCAGACCAGAGACCAGCTCTATCAGCACAGTCCATAAGTGAATCCTAGTCTCATACACTAGTACTGACTCCATGCAGTCAGACCAGGGACTCCAGCTCTCTCAGCACAGTCCGTAAGTGAATCCTAGTCCCATACATTAGCACTGACTCCATGCGGGCTCTGGTCAGACCACAGACTCGTAAGTTTCAGAGGTGTACACGTATACAGAAGACCTGTGTGTCACTTTCTTTTTTCCAGCATAACCAACAAATTTCGTAACAACATCGATAAGGTGACTGTTGCACCTGTTTGATGTGCATTGAAAAGTTCATCAGTAACTTGCCTGAGGGACATTTACACTGGACATTCATTTCCTCCAGCCTTGAAGCTGGCCGACATCATATACGTTAAAGTTTTTGAGTATGGTGATAAACTGCAATGAAATATATAAAAAAATCCCGAGTTGTATTATATTGTGATGTTTACTCATTGAACATTGAATTTTTGTTTTTAGAGCCAACGTTACCATAGAGCTGGACACAAATGAAGTGCGTGGTTTTTTATTTTCTGCTCAGTCCCATCTACATTGGCCATCATTGGTCCGCAAGTGCAAAATAAAATTTCCTCTTACACAGCTGGGAAATATGTCTGTAAGTATAAATGTCTCTTTATCAACGTCTTTGTTGTTTGTACTGAAGCTAAGACAAGAAACTAAGAATGTTATCACATAGAGTAAAGTCGGTAATCCTGTACGCCTAGTGAATTCCGGTTAAACCTATTCCTCTAACACTGCTGCCCCCATGATAAAATAGACTGCATGCAGCAAATTCTGTGGTATGGTTGCTGTACGTGTAATTATGTTACAAAAGAGCCTCAGTCTGCGGATGGTCGTTGGTTTCCCCCCGGGGATCTGCCCTGTTTCCTCCCATATAAATTCTTGTGTACGGCATGAAATGTATGAGGTAAATGTTTAAGTAGTTTATGTATTCAGCTGAAGTTTTTCATTCATGTGTCACCTATAGGCGAGCTCTTTGGTAAACTTCTACCACATCTAAGTTATTACAAATGAAACACTGATTGTTTTGTTTTCTGTATTGCAGGTGTCTGATTTCTTAGTGGAGAATCCAGGTGATGTACCAGTCCTGACTCAGATATTACCCCTGTCATTATACCCTAACCCTCAAACAGTTTTGGACATGATGTCTGCAAAGTAAGTCCTCTGTTTGTCTTTATGTGCTTACAGTATTGGCATGAGGTTAGATGTTTTTTACATGACATGGTAAAATTTAGATTTCTTTTCCTTATCACGTAGAAAAAGGTATAGCACAGGGACCTAATATTAAATACAAGTTCCGTCGGTCAGTGGGTCTGTCTGTTCAAATATTTGGCATCCTATCTTTTGACACAGAGACATGCTGCATGTGTTTTTTTAACTGAATGTGGCCTCTGGGGCCTGGTGTTTCATGTACTAGTACAGCACAGTGACTCCAAGCAATTGCTGTGAGTTCAAGTTCAGCTCATGCTGGCTGCCTTTCCAGTACCTCTGCCAGCAACCTGAGGATGGTCGTAGGTTTCCCCCAGCCCGATTTCCTCCCGCCATAATGCTGCCCACTCAATAGTCTTGAGTACAGTGTGAAACATCAGTCAAATAAATAAATGAAGTAAATTTAACTTTCAGTAAGAGGCCTGAGTATAAGAGGATGTGAAGATCTTCTAGAGGCAATTTCACCGCTATAATGCTTGTTTAAATAAGACTTCTCCAGTTCAAAGCATGTGGCTGAGGTCATGGCATGAATTTATTTTATTGTATCAATTAATTCATTTTATTGTATGAATTAATTCATTTTAGATGCATGATTTTCTCTCTGGATAGGGGATGAAGGTTATTTATTTATTTGATGGGGGAATGTGCAATTCTTGAAGGCTTTGTTTACTGTACCGTATGTATAAATATATACTTGATGTAAAGGGAGATCACTCTAATGTCAATCTGCCTTTGCCAGGTTAACCCCAGACCAGGCTGACTTCATAGAGATGGAGGACCTGGACATATTCAGGCTGCCTGATCTGGAACAATATAATGTAAGTATACTGTATGTGGTTTGGAATAGTGAATTTCAAAAATCATGTTTTTTCAGCAGCCTTTCCGCGATTGTTAATCTGTTCATTTTGTTAATCTCTTCATTACTCCATATGACAGATAAATTAGCTTTCAGAATGTTTACAAAATTTTGTGGAACATTATCATCTTTTGCAATTATTCTATTTTAGAAATGGTTGCCTTTTTGTGCTGAGATACTCATTTTAACACAAATCAGCAATTTGAATTCATTGCCATCGTCACCTTCTTCAGATTTAATGCCGTGTTAGACAATAATTGATCAGATGGTCCGTTATGTGGGAGACTTAACTTTTTACATTTCATCATCATAAGAGGCTGTAAAGATTGATGCTTTCTCTCGGGAAGGAATGAATTAAGTAAAAAGAGTGTTACAAGATATGGGTGGTGCCTATCATTTTCCAACTTTAATAAGCACATTCTTAAATGAATTGATGTCATTCTACAATGTGACTGCACCCAGTTCTTTACTTCTACTGATTCAGACCAAAGGTCGTATCGGCAGTATATTTGTGCATTTGTGAACCATCTTGACTCTTGCCTCCTCTCTGTTTTGCAGCCGAGTGATCAGAATCCTGTGCCTGGCTTTAGGAAGCACATAGAGAACAGTTTGGGTGTAAAGCCCCACCCACAGAGCATTACCACCATTCTGAGCCCTGGCATGAAGGTGCGGGTCAGGGTCGGCTTCCAACCCACGGATGAGGTCTCCAGGACCTCTCTCATTTTAATCAGGTTGGTCTGCATTGAACTACATTAGAGCAAGCTGCATTAAAACTGCACTTGAGCCATCTACATTAAAACTGCACGTGAGCCATCTACATTAAAACTGCACTTGAGCCATCTACATTAAAACTGCACGTGAGCCATCTACATTAAAACTGCACGTGAGCCATCTACATTAAAACTGCATGTGAGCCAGCTATATTAAAACTGCACTTGAGCCATCTACATTAAAACTGCACGTGAGTCATCTACATTAAAACTGCACGTGAGCCATCTACATTGAAACTGCACTTGAGCCATCTACATTAAAACTACATGTGAGCCATCTACATTAAAACTGCATGTGAACCATCTACATTAAAACTGCACTTGAGCCATCTACATTAAAACTGCATGTGAGCCATCTACATTAAAACTGCACGTGAGCCATCTACATTAAAACTGCATGTGAGCCAGCTATATTAAAACTGCACTTGAGCCATCTACATTAAAACTGCACGTGAGTCATCTACATTAAAACTGCACGTGAGCCATCTACATTGAAACTGCACTTGAGCCATCTACATTAAAACTACATGTGAGCCATCTACATTAAAACTGCATGTGAACCATCTACATTAAAACTGCACTTGAGCCATCTACATTAAAACTGCATGTGAGCCATCTACATTAAAACTGCATGTGAGCCAGCTACATTAAAACTGCACTTGAGCCATCTACTTTAAAACTGCACGTGAGCCATCTACATTGAAACTGCATGTGAGCCGTCTACATTAAAACTGCACGTGAGCCATCTACATTAAAACTGCATGTGAGCCATCTACATTAAAACTGCATGTGAGCCATCTACATTAAAACTGCATGTGAGCCAGCTACATTGAAACTGCACTTGAGTCAGCTACATTAAAACTGCACTTGAACCATCTACATTAAAACTGCATGTGAGCCATCTACATTAAAACTACATTTGAGCAAGCTACATTGAAACCACAATTTTTCAAGTGAACATCATTTTTGATTTGTCTTTTTGAAAGAAAAAAGAACAACAGACATTAAATATACAGTAGCTTATTTGGTTTAGTAATCCTGACAGTTTGCAGGATTTATTTGCCGTTTTCTCATTACGTGAGGGAAATAGTTGTCACTAACTTTCCAAAGATGCATAGTTTAGCTTTACCACTCCTGTTTCCTCAAAAACATGAAACTGTCTGTACGTGTGTAAGTGAAAAATTCTTAAGTATGGTTTTCTATAAATCAGTCCATTAATCACCGATGTTGTGTTTTACAGGAATAATCTGACAATAGTGGACATGGTGGTGGTACAGGGTCAGGGGGGCAGGGGAGAGATGAGGTTCAGCAACAGGAAGCCGGGTTCACAGTCACCCCTCATGTTTGAGATGACAGAGAAACATCTGAAAAACTGTGACAGTAAGTCACGCAACATCTCACATGTTTGTCTTAGTATACATGCTTTCTTTTTCTTTATTCCAGGGGTATTAATTTATGTCTGTCCATCTGTCTGTCAGTCTGTCTGTTATCCTTTGGTGATTCTGCTTGTTTATCCTAATTAAGGGACCATCCCCATAAATCGTTTGCTTCGGGTTCAGTTAAAACAAATGAAGTGAACGAACACTCAAACGATGGGTATCGAGTTTGTTTGTTCTCTATCCTCGTAGCTGATTATTGGAAATAACGGTAGCAGGCCTGGCAAAAATAGTCCCACTAGCACAGCGGGGCGTGTCTGTCACAACAATGTCATGCCTTATTGATCTGAACTGACAAGATACTACTCAGCTGGCCTGGCAAAAGTAGTCCCACTAGCACAGCGGGGCGTGTCTGTCACAACAATGTCGTGCCTTATTGATCTGAACTGACAAGATACTATTCAGCTGTATTAACCATGTAAATATTTTCTACACAACAAGTTGACAACGCAGTAAATTAAGTACCAAATTAGTATATGAATCAGATTTCGGATTTTTTTCAGATTTAGCTTTCTCACCTTTTAGTGACTTGGTTGAACAAAATTTTATGTATCCATTGTCTGTCGATTGCCTGGTAATGAGTCGATTCTTATGTAGCATGATTTACAGGAAGCTCTCCACCCAACGTGTCTCAAATTTACCGACTTCTTGTCTCTATAGTCTCTCTTATATGGGTTTATATGTGGTTGGAACTCAGAAGATTGTGGTTTCAATTAATAATGCTGCCTTTTGGCAACACAAGGCGGAATTTTTTCGCTCGTAGGGACGAACTTAATTGCCCTTGAAATACGCGGACAATATTCGCAACATAGGTGCAGACACACTAGGTGGATTTTCCCGTTGGTCATGTTCACTAGATTGTCATGTGACCTTGTAAACCATGTGACACAAACAAAATTTCACAGTTCAACACAATTCTGTTATGCTTGGTCAGCCCAAATGTCTTGATCGCCGAAATTCGCAGGAGCGAACACTTTAAGTGAAATTGCTGGTGTATTTTTTCACTAGTATCTGACACAGTGTTTGATACAAGAGAATTTCGAAGTGGACAAGATCACTTGCCGGGACGGACGCACTAGGCAGATTTTTAGAAATTCACAAAATACGCCTGTACGAGCAAAAAAATCCATCTAGGCTTAATGACAGAAAAGCCTTCCCTGGCCATGTGTCTACGTTAGCAGGAGAATGACATCAATCGGATAGCTGATTCTCAAGAATGGGGAATGTGAGGAGGCTCATCATTTTGCCAAAAATTATTTAACTGTTTTACAAAACAAATAAGTCAAAAGTCAAAAAAGATAGTTTATAATTTATTTACCAGGGTGTTTGAAGGAAGAATAGTATTCATGTATATAGTGCACACTTCTATCGTAATTACTTGAAAACCAACTGTTATCAAACTATGTTGGAAGACTATGTTTTCTGGGTAGGGTGGCAGGGTATGTGGTGCCGGGAAGGGCTGTAGGTAGTGTGATAGGATTAAAGTATGAACAAAGTTTGCTCAGTTCACAAGTAGGTTTGAGCACTTTGACCTAACCAAAAAGTTTAAAGGCTCAATTTCCTGATTACCAGATTCACCTCCAGATTTCTCTTTAATACTTAAACGGAAGATGTGAGCATACCTGTCATCCATCACACACAGACCACGTACATTTCATGTGACACCTGCATCCCCGTTAAATGGGACGTAATGGACGGTTTCCAAGACAACATGACTGCCTGTTCTAATAATATATACAGTAAATTTAGAATTGTGGTGAATTGTATAATCCATCTGCATATTTATATATACACTAATTATCCTAAATGTGGGCTGGAAGAGATGAATGATCCAGTATGACGTGGCATGTCATTCTCAATAATTATGTTCTTTCTGCTCACATCCCTTGGAAGCCTCATTTAATTCCTTCAGATTTAGAGTGAACTGAACTATCTTGAAAAACATTTAAGTTGAGCGATATATGGTGGAAAGCTATACAATGTACATGGATTACATCAGACTGAACAACAACCAATAAAGGTATTTACCTGAGAAATTATTAGCAGATAGCAAACACTAAACAAAAAGCATGGCTAAAATGTTATTTCAAAATTCAGACAAAAGCTCAAGTTGACAGCTTTTTTAAGCAGCTTTCTGTAATCATCTGTATGCCCACTGGTAGGCCTACTTATGTTTGTGAAGGAAGGATTGCCTGCTGTGAAATGGTGAAATATGCACATTTTATATCACCAAGACTCGCTGTGAGTAGATGCTGACACCTGGCTATATCTTTAATATGACAGTGAAAAATTTTAATCAATGGGAAGCACGGCTTTGTCAGCAGAAACCTGCATAATGCCCCGGCCACACCCGGAGTCACAAGGCTGGATATGAAAGTTAACATTAAATAATCTAAATATTTTTAGATCTAGATCTCAAGCACAGATTTATTTAAATCTAGATAAACACCCATTGCCCAATATACATGTAGTTGTCAGCACTTGACTTGGGCTGGTCAAAAACTTGTGGTGCTCCAGTTCCTGGTGAGACTCAGCTCACGTGTACATGTTCTGTGGAGGCCCACATGAGTTTCTGGCACATATGTTCCACCACATATTTAGGCCTATATACTAGGTACCAATAGACTCGGGAATATATCCTGAAAATGTGTAAGTGCCAAACTTTAGCTTTCTCAAAAGCTTCCACTGTTGTTGTTGTTTCTTCGGATTTGTTTCTAGTGTTGACTCGCACTAATAGCCTCCGATTGCTTGTTTACACAGTTATTTTTGCCTGTTTACACAGTGATGTTTGCCTGTTTACTCAATTCGGTTTTCGGAGAGAAAAGATCTAAACGAAAGCAAACATTTTGTGGGGACGGTCCCTAAAGAGCTGTAATCTTTTCTGCCTTTGTTGTTCAAATTTCCAGAACTAAAGAAAGCTGTTTATAAGGGGCATATATTTGAGAAAAATCTTCTCAGCTTTAATGTATCTCACATTCAAATTTTAAGTTATTGCTTTTTCATTGTTAACGCTAGAACATCATAACGAAAAATTCGTCAATATAACGGTAATTTGGTTCTTAAACCCTATTGGTGTTCTAATTGTTCTCTTGCAATAGGTTCAGGTAAAAAGGCTGGGAAGACAATGCCTTTGTTTACTGTGCGACGTACCTTTACAATTCGGAACACAGGAGAGTTACCTTTTTACGTTCATGGTTTTGCCATCAACGACTCTCCCTGTGAAGGGTATGGCTTTAAAGTGCTGGAGTGCCAGGGGTTTGACTTACAGCCCAACACTAGCCGGAAAATAGATATAGCGTAAGTATAATACCGTGAGTTTGCTGATATGATGACCTTTATAAGCGGTAATTAGAGAGATACTTATATTTATGATGATGAACAGTATAAGAACCATAAAATCTGAATATGACTAAATAACAGTGTGCTTAAAGTTTTTTTTTATAAGAATGAGAAGTCAGGGATTGAATTTGTGCACATTTTGTTTGCTTGTTTGTTGTGGAATTCATTTTATTTACTTATAGATCTGTATATGGTATAGATACCCACCTGCAGTTGGAATTTGGAAGCACACGTATGCAGCTAAGATTCATTGCCATTGTTCTTAGATTATTGATGTCGTAACACAGCATTATTATTTGCTGTTGCAGATTTACACCTGACTTTACCATGTCTAAAATCCGCCGCAGCCTGTCCATATATACGAGTTTGGGACCAGCAGCTAATTACACCCTACAGGCCACTGTTCCCCCACACACTCTAGCCAAGTGCTCGGCTGCTCTTCCGCGGCCAAACTGGGAACCCATCCTGTATTACTCCACTGTCTGCATCACAGGCTTTCTTCTTTTCTGCATCCTCGTAGCTGGTTACTTTGAGGCTGACCGTATTTTTGTGGCAGACATCTTGAAAAGAAAGCTCAGAATAAGTAGTGCTTCTCAACCGTTTGATAAAAACAAAGTATTTGATCTCAAGGCTGTTGCTGGCCTGCCAACACCGAAACTCCAACCCACCCCACCTGAGCCCAAACTCTCTCCTCCCAACCACACCCCGCCCACTATTCAGAAGCCTGTTCTCTGCCTCGCTAATGGACACGTGGAACACAGAGAGAAGAAAAGTTGGTTTGGGGCAAGCCTTATGTCCAGTTTGCGGAAAACTTTATTCTCGGGTAAGAAATCTCGAGACTCTAAGGCAGCTATTCACCGACAATCTCCGCAATGTGACAGGAAGGCTGCGCTTACCTCACCTGGCAGCCTCAAACCTTCAGCAGCCATTCCCAGCAGACACAGCGTCACCGATGAGCTGACTCATAATGACAGATCCCAGCCCAATGCATCTAAGTCGCGAAAAAGCAAGGGAGTCAAACGCAACCAAAATGATCTCAACTATGTCGTGGAATCCCTTCCTTCGGCATCTGGCGGGGGAAATACCGATAAGAAACCAGGATCTAAAGACACCTCAGCTTATCCAGGACGTAAACTCGAAGAACCTATAATCGTAAACAATTCCAAAACTGATACGGACAAGGAGAATATCCGACACGAGAAACAAGTGAAGACATCCAACAACAACAAGAAAGTGGACAAAAACCTGTACATGGATGTGGACCGTATTTCTGTCCCCGAGTGGCAGAAAGATGACTTCATCGTGCCCCCTGTCAAAACAGAGACAGGTGAGTGGGGACAGCGTCATTAATCATGTGCGTGTGGGGATGTTGAAATGGTATAAAGTGTATGTGTATGTACATTACTTTTGGAAGGTTGGTTTTGTAGTATGATTAAGGATAAGTTGGTTAAATCAGCTTTTTTTTTTTTTTTAATATTGTAGTACTGGTGGTTAAAATTTGTGAATATTCTTGAACATTTGTTTGACCAAGTAAGACTAACACACTACATGTACATGTAATAAAGGATTGGCCAGGTAGGGGATTTACTAATCCAGCTATGTCATTGATCCCCAGGTAAAGGCAGACGAAGATCCTCCTCCAAGTATCTGGATAGGGACCAGATCAAAGTACGACATCTGAGGGAAGCCTTTGATGACAAAGACGACACTTCCTCCACCACGACAGAGTCCTCCGGTGCTGACATTGAGGACAAGGTCAGCCTTGCTTTGAGTGACCCTTGCTCAGAGACACCTTAAATCCACATTCCTAGTCTTTTAGGGCATAGCCCACTGATTTATGAAAAGGCCCTGTGACATTACAGCTTACAAAATTTTAATGCAAAACTTTTCGGGAAAAAGGTGTACCAGTGAGCTGTGAGTTTTGAGCACTCTGCTGTACAGTTAACTGGTACTTATTCCCTTGAGTCACATACCTTGAATAATAACCTGTGAATCCATATTTGAATTGATCAAAATCCAACACACAATTGTTTACTTCTCATATTATACCTTGCCCCCCAGTGTCCACAAAATTGTGTGCTTCTCATATTATACCTTACCCCCCACCCCACCCCACTGTCCAAACAATTGAAAAGACGTTGGCATATTTGAAAAGAATATTTCTGTTCACTGATTTGAACAGTGATCTAATTGTCTGTTGGATATTTTCTGTAAGGGGAGACGTGCACTCTCAAACCTTTGTTCTAGTTTGTAATATAAAACAGTACATGTAAAATGCCTGAACGTTCCAACACATGGCAATGAGCAGAAATTTTCATGAAATGTCGTCATTAGTTGACTTAGACTTGTCAACATTTATTGACCAACACATGTTGATCCTTGCATGTTATCTGTGTAAAACAGAGCACAAGTGCCCGGGACTCCACACCGGAACCAACTGTACCAAAGCCTAAGAAACAAAAGACAAAGAGTAAGGCAAACAAGGAAAGGAGTTCAGTCCACTCCAACGAGGACGCGGCACTGAACAATGACGACGATTTTGTGATGAGCAGCAAGTCCAAACTACACAAGAAGATAAAAGTCAACCCGAAGGATGCCTTTGGAGGAAACATTCATTTACCGAGGTAACAGTTTGTAAGAATTTCCGTCTGATGAGATATCGTCATTTGAATTCAAATGAATTATACTATTTCATGGTTTTAAGATTTTACAAGACTTTACAGTGGGCAATCTTGGTACTGTTGCACTTGCTTTGACTTCATTTGCAGACATTGTCGCATGCGTTATAGATTTGAGACTTTACGATGTCTTGTTGGCATTTTTTTTGCGTTTTCCCTGCTGTCCCATGTTACAGCTATCAGAATACATGTCTCAAATATACTAAGACACCACCTAGATGAACTTATGGCCTGTGGTGTTCATGCATGTGCAAACATCGTGTTTTTGTCCTACAGCACCCTGGAGCTGCCCTACAGCCTTGAGGTGAAGAAGGGCGCCCCTGAGAATGAGCGCCCTGAAACCACACTCATCTCGGCTGCTGACCTCCGACGAAATGCTAAGATCAAGTCACGACCTAGAGGTAAGGGATGCCAAAGAAAAAAAAATTTAAGGGATTTTGTTTTCTCATAAAAGTTGTTTACGAGAAAAATTACGGAAAAATGATTTACAAAGTCTTGTGAAAGTGCCCTCAGAGGCTTAAACTAACCGGTTATGTATAAAAATAAAAACAATTATTCCTGCAAAAGCATCAAATATTTACTACTATTATAAAAACAAATATTAAAAGATCCAATGGAGTAACTATTTTCAAACTACAGCCACTTAAATCAGAGAAAAAATGTTCTCTTCATTAATACAACTGATCTCACTGAATTGCATGTGAAGATAGGTGATCAGTAGCATGATGTTGATAGTAGTTGCTAGTATGTGTTGAGGCTGGGATGTAATATGACATATTGTATCCCAAGTTGAAGTCAGTGATGCATGTTTTTCAGAAATTAACGACTGTTAACTTTGCTGCATGATGTCGATCTGTTATACGTACAGTGTACTACTTTAAAGCTTGCTTATTGTTTTAGTTTGAGTTTACAGGCCATTTAAATGAAAAGCTTGCTGATTGTCCTTTTGAGAAATGTTGCGTGAAATGAGAAATGTTTGCTGTGGAGAGAGAAAAAAAATTAGGTCTTTAACACCTGAAAATAAACGTGTATTTTTTATGAACTTGCTTACTTGGATGGAAGTAAGAAAAAAAGCATTTTTCAAGAAATGTATGATAAAACGGGCCTGTCTGCTTGATTGTAATTGATGATGTGTTAAGCATTTTGTTTAATTGATTGTTTACCTTTGTCCTGTCAGCTGTGTTATGTGTTTTGTGTATAGTGTTTCAATATGGCATCTGTATCAATGTAATTCACCATATTTCATATACAGGTATATGTGAGGCTTTCGCAACACCTATATTTAGAAACTTCCTCATTTAAAGGGACAGTGCTCTTCATAATCTTCCTATCTGTCAGTGGTTAGGAATTGCACCAGGTTACCACTCAAATTTAATAGATTTGCCCTTTGAACCTGTGCACAAAGCTTTATCTGTGCTCAGCTTTATGTCTGAAATTTCTGACAGACAGTCACAAACTGCCAAACAGACATACTTTCAAGGAAGGAATAATGAGGCAATTAGACACTGGTGAAAAATCTAGATTTGAAAATATAGAAAAAGATCTTTCAGACACTCAATTAAGCTACATTTTGTTCTTTTAGCAGTCTTTTCTACTGCTTTTTCTAAAAGGACAGACTTCTTTAAAGACTACCGTAATTCTTCTAATTTTTATTTTGTGAACAGTATGTTCCCATGTTTACTTTTCACTGGTAGAGAAATGTAATTCTATGCTTTCAGCACTACTGATATTTGTCCTAAAAAGTAAAAGAACTAATGTTCTAAAAAAATTTAAGTATGCAAAATATCCAGCAAGACTGCTACTCTGATCACCTGATATGCACAACTAACAGTCAGGGAGCAAATCCAAGAGCTTTTGCAAAGCTGTTACAAAATTGTGTCAGGCACATGTACCATGATGATGTGTACCTTCACAGTGCTGTCATGGACATCAAGGTTTGTAAAACAGGCTCTAAGTGTGTAAGGATTTACATGTGACATGAGCTGACAGGACAGAGGTAGTGTTTGTTGTGTACTGTAGTGATGTGTTGTATTGTTATCAGGTACACAGCCATTGACCCTCACCGTTGACACGCCCACCATCGCCGATCAGGCCCAGGATTCCCCGCCCCCCGTTTGGGATTTCCCCAAACCCACTTTTAGCACTGGTCAGCATTAATTTTTTTTGTTATTAATCCCCATTACCCTGTCACATCTCCTGTTCTCACCTGGACATCTGCCTTTGGGTATTCTGTTGTCTATGAGAATGTAGTATTCTTGGAACCTCTGATGAATATAAATTTTTGTTTTTTTCTACACGAGCCAAGAGTTACATGAACAAGATGTCTTTTTGATCTTTTTTGGCCTCTATTGACGTGGCTAACCCTGTTTATCGCATGTAAACCCTTTGTTTACTGCACAATAGTTTCAAATGTATGTTTGATACTGTTTAGATCTACGTATAGATATGTCCGTTCAGGGAAAACTTACACTGATACACACATAATGTACAGATAGATGCTGTGACATGATGTGACTTGCTGTCCTTAACAAATGAATGCTACGCAGCTTTCCATCCCACAGAAAGTGCATGCTTTCATCCTGTATTCCCTCCTAAATTGGACCCTTTTAGCCAGACTTCTAATCTAGGCAAACTTAACTATAATGCGTACATTTTTGTTAAATTGACATATTCCTGATTTTGGACACTTTCCACTGGTCAGTGTCACTGTCCCTTCTTTCCTGATGCATCCTTTTCACTTTACTATTACCACATTGGCATGTCACCTTTTTCCTGTTGTGTTGAATAATTCTAGTTGTATTTAATAGCTTTGAATGTGTTTTTAATATGCCCAGGCAATAATTTATGTAATAATACCCAACCAGTGTGTGCGGGAGTGTTAGATAGGATTGCTTCTAGATTTGTGCGCAGTTCTATGTAGTAATTTAGGTGTTGGAGGTAAGTTTTTAAATTCTGACAGGTGACATTTGTATTTCAGGCTGTTTAATCAGAGTATTGATTCTGTGTTGTAAATGTGCAGGTGTGTCATTTTAGTACCTTGTCTGATGGGCTTTTGAATGAAAAAACAAACTAAGACATCATTATGGAGTGTAATAATGGTATAGCTGTACCTAGATCTGAGATGTGTTTCATTTTTCCCAGCTGAGCTTTCAGAAATACGGATCTGTACTCTTCCATTTATTAACCAGGCACTTGGTCCTTCTGCATGTGCTGTCCTCAACAAGTCAAAGCTGTACGCTGAAAAAACATAGTTTCCTGTATTCCAATTAAGTTATTCTTACTTCATGTCACTGGGTTATTCCTGAATAATAAAGACCATGGCGTCATAATTAACACAAATGTATCTGTTACATCGGCTGCAAGCCAAACTTTGTTAACCGCCAGTTTCAATTTGAATCGGTCCGCATTCGGCATCATCCAAAGATAAAGTTGGGGGATGATTTTATTGAAACTAATGAGACGCACACCATCTACTGGGTGATTGACAGATTGTTTGGTGTATTAAATTGGTGTGTTAATAATGGACAGAAATGATCTATAATCAATTATATTGTGAAAAAAAGATGGTCCTAATTTTGGGAAGAGTCCACCCAATCCACCTGACCGAGTCACGTGATTTGAAAATGGCGGCTTGCGAAGTCACTGTCCGAGTGGATGCGTTGGTTAGATTTGTGTTACATGGAGATGCTATGGCCTTTATTATTCCCGCATAATGAGGTGATATGAATTCAGAATTACTTTAAGAGCACAGGACACCACATTTTGAGGCGTACAGCCTTGGCATTTTGGAAACAGCGCAGATGACAGGACTGAGTTCCAGGGTAGTGAATGTAACGGTTCTGTGCGGTTAATGTGAAAGCTAAGATGGAAACATGGCTAACCGATCTCAGAGCTAAGTGGTACCTGGTGTGCTTCTCTTTGTGGCCTGGTAATAGTTCTCAGAGGTCGTAAATGATTGGAATCTGTTCGAGTAAACGTATTGTATTTCACCTGTTTTGCCTGTTAAAATGCGCTTTGAGAAACACACAGAGGCTTTGAAATGGCACTTTTGGTGCCATCTGGGGCATTTTTTGATAATAAGTTAGTCTATTTCACCTGAAGTTTGGTTTGTAAAAATGCACTGTGGGAAGCTTATTAAGGCCTCAAAATGATGCCTTTGTTGCCACCACTTACACTGGTAAGGAATTAATCAGCCTCCAGGAAGAAATTTTTATGTGGCCCCTTAAGATGGATGAATCGATCAGAATCTAGGAAAATGCGTGACTTGAAAGGAGCTAATAGTGAAATAAAGTAGTCACATTTTCACACCAAAACAGAAAAAGAATATGCATTATTGACTCACTTTTTTTTTAAATGACTCTTTGTATTTAGATTTGAGTGAGCTGGCTCAGCAGACTGAATCGTTTGCTCAGAAGCACCGAATCTCGACATCCAGCCCAGTGACCAATGGCTTCTCTCCAGATGGCCTGAGCAGCAGCAGTCGTTCCAGCAGTTACAGCAGCATTGTCAGCAGTAGCAGTACTAACGACCTGGCCAACACTAAGCCCAAGATGCACAAACCCACCAGCGACGTGAAGAAGACTAACAACATGTACCTGCCCTTTGGAGAGAACAGCCACCCGGGAGCCGTAGGCAGCAAGACACCCTCAGCCAATCCACTGTCCCCTAACCTGGCCAACGTGAGGAATACATGGAGCATGAATCCTGGCAACCCGGCTTCACCAGGCTCCCTGTGAGTTCTCATGACATAAAACGAATTTAGTGATGTCGCAGATGATTGACTAAAATATGATTGACTCTTAACACTCTACATTGTCAACTCGCTTCCCAAAGAAGTAGTTGCTCTTATTAGTAAACTCATGCATTGTCCATTTTTGCTTGTGAATTGCAGCTGTCTTAAAGTACATGTAGAATCAACCATAACATGCTACATAGCCATTTTGCAGGAAATACACGTGTTGGAGCTTGAATTGTACAATCACAAATTTGAATGGACAAGTAATAATGAAAAACAGGGGTACTACTTTTCTGACTTTAATAGTAGTTTGCTAAAATTTCATGGCCTTCAAGAAAAGGAGGAAGAAAGTGTTTTGGGCATTTACAGCTTGCAAATCAGAAGAAATTCATTTACTTGTGTATAGTATGTATATTGTAAAATAATTTACCATAGTGATGGTGATATATTTCATGGAGATGGCCAACAAAACAGCACAAACCCAGTGCTTCCTCTTTTTGACACCTTTTTTTGATCACAACGGTCTCAGATAGCGCAGTACCTAAAAAGTTAACCAAAAAATGGTTGTAGCGAAATAGGAACAGTGTGGTAGATATTTTATGTAAGTTCGCAGAATATTGAGTGAGTGTTTCTTATAAACAGATTTGGTTTACACACGATCCCTGAAAGTCAACAACGGCCTGTCGGAACAGTGGATACTACAGATATGGAAGCATTTGCAGTCCCCGCCAATGTCAACTATGCCAACTCAGGTATGTCCACTGAGACGTACTCAGACTGATGTTTACTTATCTTTGAAGAACTAAAATAACAGTAGGAAAAAACTCTTTAAACTTTCCTCATTTATGTTCTACTCATTCAACATTCACGTAGATGTAGATCATCAGGTTTATACATAGAGGAGCCATAGAGGAACCTGCAAGAAAAGAACCACCTTTTATCATAAAAAAAAATATACTTTATCCAGTAAGATCTTCTAACCACAAGGCACGCAAGGTACTGATTCAATCTTGGCTTTGGCCAGGAAATTTGTAGAGTTACCCGCTCTGTCTGTCGTGGACTTGGTGGCAATAAGCAGTTGACATACATGTAGCTGTTTAAAGGAGTGTTCTGTTCATTGAAAACTACTTGTCTTCCACCATTACAAGCTGGTTCATGGGTTGAAGGTTTACCCCAGGCATTCCATTAGAGTTTATTCAGCTATGTAGAAATCCCACTGCTTCTTGAAATCATTGAAAGTGCTTGAATTTTTTTAAAAGTTCTTGAAAGTCCTTCGGAAATAGCCCAGAGTAATACTTGACTTTCAATGTTAAGGTCACATTACATTGTGTTTGAAATGGATCAAAAAAAAAAAGTTACCATTATAGCATGAAGGTTTGCACTTTAACTGAATGGTCTTTGTATATGCTAGAAAACATAAAATATTCATTCTGAACTGAATTTTTTCAAGATGTTTTGTATCAGATTTATGTTGTGCTAATTTTTTTCTTAAAATAGTATATTTTATATCATGTTGTTGTTGTTATTGTGTTCAGAGGCAGCCTATGCATTTGGTGGAGCATTTGACCCTCCTCAGCAGACCATGATGCAGCAGTTGTTGGCTGATCGCAGACGCCGCGTGAGACAACACCAGCTCAAACTTCTGCAAGGTAGGATCATATTCCAGAAAAAATTTCCAGGTTGTTTCCGGCAGTCAAATTTCATCTTGTCAAGCCTTTCTTGTTTGGAAATTTACTCCAAGAAATGCTGATAGAGTAATTGGGTAAAGTGCACAGAAGTCATTTCACATAAAGTCTGTAAATGGTGTTAGGGCTAATGGAATACAGTCATATCACAAAGGGAGATGATGTTTTGATGACTACATTTAGGTTGTGCACAATAGCCATGTCACCTTAATATTAGATGTGTTTATTTTAAATAGAAATCTGCCTTTTAGTTACTGAAATTCTTCAACATTTTTTGCAACCGGCATAGTTGGTTGAGCACAGTTGGTTGATAGCACAGTTGGTTGAGCGTCCACTTGGGGAGCAGTAGATCCAGGGTCAATCCTGGATCAGTTTCACATTTAAGACCTTAAAGGAGGAAGTTGTAGCTTTCTCACTTGGCACTCAGCATTAAGGGGATAGTAGAGTGACTGGCTGACCCGTATCAGTATAATGACTTGGGTAGGACAGCTTACTTTCCTGCGGTAAGTTGTCTCAGTGAAGCTGCACTAGATAAAAGAGCAGTGGAAATCCGTCTTGCAACAAGGATGCACATTACATGCACTCCCAAGACTCCTTCGTCCTCATATGACTGAAAAATTGCTAAGTACACCAACTCATTTTTGTGGTAATTTTTGTATTACAGAGGACTGGCCTGGATTTGACATCCCTCCTGTTCGTAGTGAGAGCTTGTGGGACCCCCAGTACAACCCCCGTGATCAGGTCTGGTCCACGGCCACTGACGCCGAGCCAGCTAATGTGAGTACCACTGATCACTTGCTGTTCTCACAAATAATAATACATTTGGGAATTATTTGTGCATAGTTAGCGTGTGAGTTGAAATCAGAATTTAATGTATACTTTAGTAGTTTGAAGACTTGCAAGATGTGAAGTTTCTCATCTCTCTGTGAGAAATCTACACCAGTTAACCTCATGGACTAGCCTGTACCATTTATGGCGTACACCGTGTGAAGTAAGAACGAGCTAATATTTTGAATAATGTTCTCCCTCTTAGATGCTATGAAATACAAACACTGTGAAACTCTTTCTGTGGTGCTAGCTGAACCCACAATAAAGTGTCTGGCTTACGATGTGAAAGTTGCTTTACTTAGCTGAGCCATTCGTTTGTCATAGTTGCGTCAAAGCCATTATGGTTTTGGGGTTACGTTTTTTGTTTGTGTCACCATTCCCATAAGCATATTAAAGGTGCGAGTGTTGATTGTGATTCATTGTGTTTTCCAGCTTCAGCCTACCAGCACCTTATGGAGCACTCTGACAAACAGTGCCAATCACGGCTGGAACTCCCTCTCCTCCTCCCTGTCCTCCATCTGGAACAGCGGAAACCCCAACCCTGGAGAGTGCTCACCAGCTGATCTTCATGCTGAAGAGAACCCATTCCTGGCCACTAACCCAGGAGAGATGGAGAATGCTGGAATGAATGGTTCTCCTAGGGAGGTGGGTACCTGTGGTAGATAGCAACACGGTGAACACAGTTTTACTTAATGTCAGAATGTGAAGCTACAAGCTTTTGTCATGAATGTAGATTATGATGAAATGTCAAATGAAGTCGTGATAAACTGATAAAATGATGGCTGTGTGGGTAAGGTACTTACCTTTCAATGGATAGGCCACATGAGACATGGATTCACTGCCTGTCTCTGTCAGGAGATTCTCTAGACACTGTGCTTTCATTGTTCACGGGCCCCTTAATTACCACTTGACGTGGAGGTTTGCTGCAGGTCACTTCCACCAGTATAACATTTCGTCACACATGGAAGAGTTTGCAGTAACTCACTTAAGGTTAGTGGTTTTATCAGGGCACTCAGGTTTCCTTTACCTATAGAACTGGCAGTCATTGTAAAATTGAAATTATTTGAGTAACTAATAGTTGCATTAAACAAGAATCAAGTAAAGAAGATACCTTATTGCAATGTTTCTCTTTGTCGTCATAGATTTTATTTGTGTGGACTAAAGCCTTGCTCACAGAGTTGTGAATTTAGGAGTTTGGTCAGCTATAATACTTTGCTTATTCTCAGACTTTTACACAACTTTTTTTGTTCCAGGAAACTGGTCAGACATTTGATCCGTTCAACACCATGGGAAACATCTGGGGCCCGAATACGGGCACAAACGGTGGCCCCTGGGGATTCATGCCCAGACCAGAGGACACCCAGCAACAGTAAACCTCTAATATGGCCTCCCTCATCAATTCTGCTAACTGTTTAATAGTTCATAAATCCTGACCCCAGCTTTACTGGGTTAATAGAGCAAGTGTTACAAATTCTGCCCTCTATGTTGTGAAATGCTTGTATGCTAATTATATTGATAATTTATAGTTTAATGCAGACATAGCTCTTGTTTGTTTACTAAAAGGCTTCTTGATCTCTCTTCAGCCTATGGTAAATTTTCTTTGTTTTTCCTGATCATGTACTACAGTGTTACAATTCTTTAAGGTTACTACTTTCAGTTAAAAACAGACTTTTTAAATGTTCGAAAGTATGGCGGATCATAGTGAACAATTGTTTTTAGTTGTGTATGAATTTTCAAATCATGTTAACGTTGTTGTTATTTGTGTACATGGAATTGTACCAGTATAAGCCCACCAAATTGTCTGTTTAAATAATAGTTGTTTTAAGAATAAAGAAAAGAAAACGTATTTTAATAGATTTGAATAGTTGACACAGTTGCACAAACTAGTGCGCAGGGTGACAACTACATTTAATTACTTTTGATCTATACAGGTCATTAAGTACATATAATGTTACTTAGACGTTTTACTTGTTTAACACTGTTTTGGAAGGTTCTCTGGAAGTATATTTGATTGTGTGAAACACAGAGCTTTATTGTTTTTAAGCTGTTTGTAGGCATTGATCTACCTCGGATTTTACAAGTTGTAGATTTTCTTTATGCATAATATTTGACTTTTGCTCAACATGACAAGAATTACCCTGTTAGTATTCACAAAGGACTAATGTATGAGTGATTATTTTTTATTTTCGGGGGCAAATTCTGTACAAGAATATTATCAGTGGCGCAGCTTGAACCTTTTAACTGTGTGTAATATACAACATGTACTTGTAGTTGTTGTAAGGTTGGTTATATCGATTTGCTATTGTAGTCCTGTAGTACATTGTAGTGATGATGGGAGGCCATATATCCATCGTTTACAGTGACGCGAAAATCCATCGTGTGCATGGACATTTATCCTCGTGTATGTTGACATATAGCCGATTGTGACAATTTTATGACACTTCGCCATCAGTGACGTGGAAGTCTTACTCATGAGTAAGCTAAGGCTCCCTGCATGCCCAGTAACAGCTCCTGCTAAAGGTGGAGTACCATATAACCTTACCCAAGGTATAGCAGTTGAGCTGTCTGAGGGCAATAGGAGAGCCAGACTTCTTATATAACCAAAATGTATGTGTGTGTCACTACTCTGTACACAAATCTGCTCCATTCATATCAGCAACCATAGATATTCATTGCAAAAATTGTAAAAGAACATTTTTAAACAGTATAAATTAAACTACAGTTTGAGGAACAGTGAAAATGAAAACAAAACTGCGGCTTAGTCAATACAATGCAGTCTGGTCTTTCCAGAAGTCATTATCTGTTGTCATTTGTACAACTTCACTAGTTAACATTGTTTGAAAGTTCTGAATATTCTAACATGGATATATGTTTAAAAGGGTAACATTTATTTACCTGAATTAATGCAGTGTTAATCTGTTCTACTGAAACAAGGTAAAAATCAGTTGCTTTCACTCTATACTCTTTGAACTCTATACGGTTTATTTATTTGATTTGACAATATTTCACTTGTGTGATGGCAAGCAGCATTATGATGGGTGGAAACTGGGCAGAGCCTGGGGGGAAAACCCACAACCATACACAGGTTACTTGCAGACCTTCGCACATACAACGGTACAAGAAGCCAGCAAGAGCTGGCTTAAACTCACAGCGACCATATTGGTCAGTCTCCTGTGTCATGGTGCTGTTCTAGCATGCTAAACACTCAGCAGTGGAGAAATAAACACAATACAACATCACCACGATTTGCTTAACAACTGCGAGCATTAGCCAAGTAATCGGATTTGTTTCTTCTAAAAGTGACAATTGGAAAATGGTAAGCTGACATGACTGGAGCAGACTTGTTCGACTGACACCTACACTTTTAAGGTTTATACAAAGTATGTTTATGATATTGACAAAGGAAAAGCCTAGACCAGGTGTACTAACTACACTGCCAAAAAACTGGAAGCAAAAGCTTCTGTTTTGCTGCTGTCAAAAAAGGAATATTTGTTCGAGGAAAATAGAGACTTTCTCATAACAGGACCTTCTCTGATGCAAATTTAACAGTGCTGTTACTTAACATCACAGGTGTTGTTTTGAGATATATTTGAGGTTAACACCTGTTGTTCAGGGGTTCCTTTTATTAGACAGTCTTGCCAGCAATCAGACCCCGGGCACTGGATGGCTGCCAGAGCCCAGGGCCTACTTGCTGATTGGGTGGTGTCTCCAGGTGTTGAAGTGTACCCAGATTAAAACTCTGACTGTGACAAGGTATTTGCTACTTGCCTCTCATCTATCAACATATTTGGTAAAATATCGTTCACATATTGTGGGAGAAGATACTCCAAGTATTTCCCATGTCCTACTTGAACTCTTGACTGCTCCAGGGATCACTGAGTGTTAAATATATAGAGCAGCCTTAATGCTTAAAAAAGTACTTCAGAAAAACTTTTTGGAAAATACATGTACACGAAGGCAGCATAACAGAACATATGCCACACAAAACTTCGTAAGTCGCATTCCTCGTAACTTTTGCATAACAGATGTCTAGGTTACAGTGCCATGATGCAATATCAGTTACTAGAAAAGTTTCAAAAAATTGTTTTACAAAGTTTTGTTGAAAGTGGGTCCAGATGCCCAGCACTATTTAATGGGTACAACTGAAGTGCCCTCATAAAAAACAACTGGTAGTTTCTTTATTAATTGTTGAATGATGCAGATATAATGGAATTACTTCAAAACAATACACAAGCTACATGTATGTATAGGCTATATTATACGTTCTTCCGACAAAATTTTTTTACAAGACTTTAAGAAGCAGTACTGTTGAAATTATTTACGAAAACAGTTTTAACCCTTCCTTTATAATACGAAGCCCTTGGAACTGGAGTAGCTCTTTAGAGGTTGTTGAAATATATTATCAAAGTGTACTTTATATGCCACTAGTCTTATCTGGGTACAGTCAAGACCATGGGCACTTCTGGGGCAGAAGATGGTTGTTTCACATAAATGAATCTCATGTTTAGGGTATTGGGTACAATCGTGAATGATGGACATTATACAGAGTACAAAACAGCAGTAAAAAGCCTCATGTATGACACTTGTGGAAAAAAGGAAAAAAATGGCAGAGTAATCAGGCTTTAAGACGACTATTCCCAAAACAACACTGAAACTGGAGCCGCGTCTTGTGTGTACAATACAATGGAGGCTTGCTCAGTTTGACTTCACCCAACTTGTGTCTCAACATAATGGAAAGCAGTATACCCTATGCTGTCTATGTACTTGTATGTACAAGGATTTGAGTTTACTCACAATAACAAAGCTGTTGTATCTGAACAATTTTATTTTGGTTTCTTCACTATTTCTCCCATCCAGCTACATTGCCTGCTGACCCTGCTGACCAGGGTTGCAGGATTTTCCTGTTTTATCCGTATATAGGTGTGGTAGTACCAGTGGCCTGTACGGGTGTGGCGGCCGGCAGACTGGGGCTGAGGGGAAGAGCCTCTAGATACAGCCTCCAGATCTGACTGGTCTTGTCAAAGCCCAGGAGATCTTGTAGAGAGATGACTCAGCTGTCTTAATAACGGGTCTATTATAACAGCTGGAAAAAGTCCATCTTTTTACAACAAACAATAAAAATATTGGATTTTTATGGCAACCCATTGTTTTGTACTGTTTCTTTTACCCATATATTAAAAAGAATTATTTACCATTGAAATAATCCTGAGTACAGAGTAAAACACCAACCAAATAAATTCTATGAGCTGGATCGCTGCGACAGTTAAGTCCTAAACTGATGAGAATGCATGTTCAAATCCAGCTTTTGGTGGCAGGATTGTCCGGTGGTATTTTTCAGATGCCTTCACCCCTAAATCTGACAACCAAAAAATTTTGAGCATAGTTCTGACTACAAGTCAAAATGAAGCAAGAAATTTTGTGATGTTGCATGTGAAGTAGACATGTATCAGAAATTTTAACCCCATGAAGGTCTAGTTAAGTTTTGCACAGCTTTACATTCGTGATCAAAGCTGTGCCTGGTTTCCTCCCACCATAATGCTGGGCGCCGTTGCATAAGTGAAATATTCTTGTACGGCGTAAAACACCAATCAAATAGATAAATAAAAAAAATGAAAGTAACTTTTCTGTACGATTCTCTGCACTGCAGTAATGACAATACTGTTGAGGAACTACTTGGCAAGTAATTGGTGAGAAAATAAAAACACTACTTCTACCATATGGACACAAAGATAATGCTACATCCAGATACATTCAAAATCACTATATTTCACACCTCCAATATCAGCACTACTTCACGCACAAGACGTATGCATACTACTCTGAAACTGAAAAATGTTTTTTTTAAAACCATTCTTTTCCTGCACCAACATTCGTGTCACCAAAATATCTATGTTCCTTGCCATCCTGATTGTATTTGTACCTATAGTTCGGCTTGAAATATTCTGTATGAAACTGATACGTATCCAATTTACGTCTCAAATGTTTTTGTATTATCTCGGGGTTGAGTTTCCACACAGTTTTCTGCGGGTCAGTCTCATCTGTTGTGGGCACCTCTGAGAGGGGCCGCAAGGTTTTCTGTACCACAAAGTGGCCGTTGTCCTGCAGTAAGCAATGGGCCATCTCCTCCTCTGTCTGGGGCAGTCCATGAGGGAATGTCACAGGTATCACTTCTATCAGGTGTAACACAGACTTCAACTTCTTGGTGACTGACGGTATGTTCTTGTGAATTACAAATTTGTTCCTCTGTGTGAAAAAAGAAAAACATTAACTACAAGTGGATTAATGAATGATGATCTACTTAATTGGTTAAAATACATACAAATAGAAATGTAACAATCTATATATACTATGAATACAAGTACATGTATATGTCCAAAAGAATGTCAGAGATGAGGAAGAATTACTGACAATGTAACTTTAACATCTCAAAAAGGCTAATTACTCTTTGAGGGCAAACAATGTTCAACATCCAATGGTATGCCATCATTATACAAAGAAAATACAAGACTCCTGATAGCATTTATTTATTTTTTTTTTTTTTTGATTGCTGTTTTACGCCGTACTCAAAAATATTTCACTTATACGACGGCAGCCAGGGGGGTTTCCCGGGGGAAACCCACGACCATCCGCAGGTTGCTGGCAGACCTTCCCACTTACGGCCGGAGAGGAAGCCAGCATGAGCTGGACTTGAACTCACAGCGACCGCATTGGTGAGAGGCTCCTGGGTCATTACGCTGCGCTAGCGCGCTAACCGACTGAGCCACGGAGGCCCCGACCTGATAGCATTTATTTTTTGTATTTATTTGTTTGCTGCTTAACTGTACACTCAATTTTTCACATGCACAATGATAGCTTCAACGGTGGAGGAAACCTGCCCCTTTAGCAACTTACCCTAAATGACCCTTACCTTTTGAAGACAAATGTCATAAGATATTACTTCTAGAGCTGAAACTTACAATTTCCTAGTAGGATATCATCCTACCTTCCAAGCAAACCTAAGAACACATTTCTACACTCAATAAAACTCTCAGAATCTAGCAACATGAGAAGGTTCGTCACGGACGTAATTATAGGTCATTCAGGGTGACCGCGAACAATCCCACGTGATGTACATTTCATCCCAACTGACATGCCTCGTGTCTTTGTAATGACATTTCAGTGATGCAGCACCATAAATGTGTTGGCATTGCCACTTTTTTCTACAAGTATACACAATCATGAAGCAATCAAAATGTTCATCCTGTCATGAAATGTCAAAAACAATGTTCAATGCCGTCGTTCAAGAACTTCCAAAGCTTTGTTCCACTCCAAGCAAATAAACATGCATGCGTTAACCTGAATTATTAACATTTTGAATAAGCATAACACTATTAACTTTTCTGTCCTCTACGTGGGAAGGTCTGTCAGCAGATGGTTGTGCGTTTCCCCAGGGCTGTACCCCGTTTTCTCCCACCATAATGTGGCTGCCATCGTATAAGTGAAATATTTTTGTACGCCGTAAAACACCAATCACATATATAAATAAGGATCTGCTGCACTGTATTAATGACAATGCTGCTGAAGAACTACAGGGCATGGAAATGGTGAGAAAACTACTTCTACTATACGGACGACATTAAACCTGAAGCACTCACTCACTCACTCACTCAATCTACCATATGGACACAAAGATAATGCTACGCCCAGATACATTCAAAATCACTATATTTCACATCTCCAATATCAGCACTACTTCACGCACACGGCATCATCCTACCTTCCAAGAAACACATTTCTACAATCAATAGAACTCTCAGAATCTGGAAACGTGAGCAGCATGGTCATGGACGAAATTACTGGTCATTCATTTGATTTGATTGATTTATTTGATTGGTGTTTTATGCCGTACTCAAGAATATTTCACTTATAAGACGGCGGCCAGCATTATGGTGGGTGGAAACCGGGCACAGCCCGGGGGAAACCCACGACCATCCGCAGGTTGCTGGCAGACCTTCCCACTTACGGCCGGAGAGGAAGCCAGCATGAGCTGGACTTGAACTCACAGCGACCGCATTGGTGAGAGGCTCCTGGGTCATTGCGCTGCGCTAGCGCGCTAACCGACTGAGCCACGGAGGCCCCTATTGGTCATTCAGGATGATCACGAACAATCCCACGTGATGCACACACATGCCCACCACAATGCTGGAACACAAGCTGAGTTCAACAACAAACAGCCACATGACCAAACGTATATCGTCATCTACTGCTTGGCCCTAGAAGCTGTGAGTGTGGACACGGATATCTACATACACAAGTATATATACTCTGCAGTAGGTCTAAACTAATTTTAAACTTGCTAAATGTTTGTAAATCTCAAAATTTCGAGAACATTCCTTTTGGACCACTTGTAGTCACCAAGGTTCAACAAGCAGTGATAGTGGGGGAATATACAAATTCCCTGCCTAAGGCTGGGTTTCCTAGAGGCTGTCTATCTCAAGGCAAAACGATTTCAAAATTTTTTTTTTAACTCTTTCAGCTCTCACCTTTCCATCTAGACTTAAATCTTTCATGGTCTTTTTCTCCCAATATGGTCTTCCAAACAGCTTATTAGTCCTCCAGACCATGAGTAACTTGCTGGGTTCTTTTTCTGCAGGTGGGCCTTCTGCCTTCTCCCTCAGGTGTTGTTCCACCAGGGGCAGGGCCCAGCTTAGGTTGTCCTTTTCGTTCTTGGGTTCATATTTTTTATACCTTACACAAGCTACCAATGGCAGCCGGGCTGTCCTACTCGCTGTCAGCAGCGTGCCAACCTAGACCAAAGACATCAACACAACAAGAAAGCTCCATAAAGTCAAAGAAAATGAAAACACATTTTTATAAAATTTTAATTTTTAACATCGTCACAACGATGTCAGAATGTCAGTGAAACACACTGATGTTTTCCTTTTTCACATGAACAAGAACACTGCTATAAAGAAGCAGAACTGATCACTGCCTGTCGGTTTAATATTTTTAAGTTTTGACACTTCAAAGAACAACAACACAATATCCATGATGATTTGACACCCTTATTGTCATCAACATTATTTGGACAATGCATGTCAATGAAATACAAGGAGTAACACCAAGGTCAGGGTTTTAAACTGCTCTCTTCCTTTACATCCAGGCTGTAACTGAAAAAGTCTTCACTAACCACAATTTTTATTTATTTACAATTTATGGATAATTGCTGTGTACCACTTGATATTGTTTGCTTAATCAGACTTCTTGACTGATACTGATAATAAGACATTGTGTCATATATATATGATATATCCTTGATTATCATATTTGTGCTGCTGTCCACAAGTCTCACAATTCCTTCATTACAGTTTAGAAATTTTAGCTTATTTTCAAATACAAGTATTCTTTAGACAAAAAAGAGCAATTTCAGTGTAATTTAAGCCCATTTATAATTTGATTTTAGAGACAAAACTACATTGGTTGGATTGGTCAGTTTCAGGGTTTCACAAAAGGTATAAATGAATCAGTCAACACAGAATAATGCCTTCAGACTATGCTGAATGAACGTCATTCTGTCTATCAGTTTTGACAACATTTCTTTTAATATGGATCATTCATATAATAAAGCGTTCAAGTGCAAGATGACATTCACTTTTTGAGAGATGTTGCAGCCATTGTGAATTTGCAACTGCAATCCTTTTTCACATTCCCAAATTATTCCTGTCTGTATCTCATTATAATCTCTGTGCGGCCAAGGACCTTTCACAGTTTCAACAAAACCATGACTAAAAACTATACATATTAAAACCTAGTATTACATCTTTATATAAACGATTTTCTTCATATTAACACTAAGTGTAGTTGAACACAAATCGTTATTTTTTTACTAGAATCTAATTGGACTTTGCTTTGTAGGTATCAATTCAATTGCGGGTCCAAACCTAGTACCACAAAGCAGAATCAATGTTCCCAAGGCTTTAATGAATACAAAAGTAAACAGATTTTAGGAATTCCATGTTACTTAAATGATGAGAAAACAATGTACCCAGTATATATTATTCACAAAAGAAATATAAGTTTAAATGCGAGTTTTCTTTCACGGGAATCCAAACATGTTACAGATTCTTACAGTTTTGGTTTAAGGGAAATGTGATGGGAAGCAGATTCACAGATCTATGTTGACAGTAAAGCCATGCATGTGTTGTTTCAACACCTATTAAATCAAATTAGCATGACTCAAAGTTTGACAGCATCTAGCTCCAAGTAGCTCTGCACCTTCACTAACGCTAATTAGTAGTGTTAACAAAGGCATAAACCTATGTGGAGCATCACTGACCCTTGAACCTGTTAATGAGGATTTGGTAAGCTTCAGGCTGCTGTTTACATCACGCGACAACAGGTATGCCTACATGTCATCCGTTCATTGAAGAATTTGCTTTTCACAATGAGCATTTTGAAAGTGGATCAACACCGGACCACAACCTCAGATTCACAACACCAACACAACTTAACTCACGATTTGGCAAACACCCAGGCAAAATCAAATAGTAAGCGTTATCAATAGTTCAAACGATACACTGCTATTTGTCCGCCATAGGTCGGCGTTAGCCTTATCTAGTGCCCAGTTTTCGATAGAAGCAAAGGAACTAGTGAAATTGCTACATGTGTCGAGTCAGTTCGAAGCTTTTGGTTATGTAGATCAATAGTAAAAATCTTTACACATCATTGATTGTCCTCAGTGTAGCAAATCTTTACAATTCATTCTCAAAAACCTTCGATCTTTCGCGATTGACTCACCTTGCACACAGAGGCTGCCATGTTGAATTTACCACAGGTGATGCTAAACTCAATAATACTTAGGGGGCGAAATCGGACTTTTGTGCAGCTACGACCTCAGTCTATACTTATCGGCTGTTGCTCCTTTATTAGCATGAAACAGATACTTTGATCTACTACAGTGCTGGCCTGCCCACATTTATTGGTTGATTTATTTTATTTTCCATTCATAAAATGGTACAGGGCGTATAATTAAGTACAAACTGGGACCAATTAATATCCTATAATGTCTGTTAGGTTAGTCTCGGGTACACATTACAATGATCTATCGTGTATTTGTTTGTTTACCATTTATTTGTGCTTACAAATCAATAGCATAGGCTTACTGAAAAATTCACTTCAGACTATAATATGATGGGTGAGTGGGTGGAGATCCTCTCCGGTCGTACGTGCATGAGGATAGAAGTCGATCTGCCATGCAACCTAGCTGCGGATGGTTGTGGGTGTCCCCCAGGATCTGTCCGGTTTCCTCTCATCATACATCTGGCCGCCATTGTATTTATAAGTGAACTTTTCTCAAGTACAGCGTAAAATACCAATCAGATAAATAAATAAATAGAATATGATAGCAATTAGGTTTTGGGCGTAGGTGCAGGACCCCGGTCCACATACAGATTGCCGTTTCTTTACTGACACATTATTTACTGGCAACATTTTCCCGTCTGGCAATCACCCGAACACGATACGAAGTAAACGAATATGCGTGTCATATAGAGGTGTTCTTGGTTGTGACGGCAGATCCAAATATCGAAGCCGTCGGAGCCAAAGATTTCTCGGTTAAAGAAACAGGAGCGCTCGAAGTGATCTATATTTTGGTAAATCAAAATTGAGCCCGCGAAAACCCCCAACAAGCTAAATGGGAAACACAGCATAAAAGAAATGGACGTAGGCCTACTCTTCACACTTCTTTCCCATAAAATGCTTCATAATGTTGCATGATCTTTTCGTCTCGCATGATGACAAAATAATTAAGTGTTGACTTGCCAGCCACGGCTTCCAATGCAGACTAGGCTTATGTTAAAAACACACAAAACCCTTTTTTCCCTTGACCTCCCACCAGGATATATCTACATCAGACAAATTCTACTTTAATACCTGTTTATCCCCGTGTGGACAATGCAATTAAGGATAATTTTTTAATTATATGCATTGAGATGGACAGCCTATATGAGACAAGGTGGACAGCACGCCGGAATGAGTTGTGATGGACAGCCACCATTTATTTATTTTATTTATTTTTTAATTTCTTGATTACTGAACTATAGCTTCATAAAATCCAACATGAAATCAATGCTTCTTTAATGTTTCTGTTCAGTGAATGTGTGTTCACATGTATTTCAAGGAAATGTTTTAGATATTTTTCTCTCAATGTTAGTTCCTATGAAATCGTTTATAAGCTCAAGTTTATCCAAAAATATTTTATTTACCCCTTCATTTATATGTTCTTCAGAAGGATGACTTTATTGCAAACTGTATTTGGAGAAAGAAAAGACACATGATGGAAAATGCATAGATGGTTGTGTAGCCAGTGTTACGGGCTTTTCAACACCATCTTTTTAATTTGGATTACTACACATGAACCGCAAACAAACTGTTTTTCTTGATTTTTTTAATGTGACTCGAAATTTCACTGGAGTTACAATCATTAGACCAGATATTAGTGGCTTTGCGTAGATACATACATTTCAGTACAGGTTTACATCTCTAAAACTTGTTTATAAAGTTCTGGAACAACATATTGTCCTGAATCTGTGTATGTAGTATGGCTGTCCTTAATTTGTTTCGATGTACTGTGGAATATCCACTTATAACGACATGCCAAATAGTTAGAAATAAGAATTTCCAAGGGTAGATGTTTAATTGTGTTGCATATTGATTTTTTCTTCATTTGCGAATGATCTACAATGCAGAGAATAAATGTCTACTGACGACAGGGGGGGGGGGGGGGGGGCTACGTACATGACCTCCGTGGTTAGCACGCCAGCGCGGAGCAATAATCCAGCAGCCTTCACCAATGCTGTCGCTGTCAGTTCAAGTCCAGCTATGCTGGCTTCCTCTCTGCTTGTACATGGGAAGGTACCCCCAGCAACCTGCGGATGGTTGTGGGTTTCTCCGGACTTTGCCTGATTTCCTCCCACTAAAATGCTGACCGCCGTCGTTTAAGTGAAATATCCTTGAGTACGGCGTAAAACACCAATCAAATACAAAAATAAATAAATAAATACTAACGACAAATGTACAAGTTGTGACAACTTTTCAGTTGTATGTTTGGCGCAGGTGTTCATGGTCCAATGGCTAAGGTGCTTGGTGGTAGGACGTTTTAATTCGACCATTAAAGTTTTAGTTTTCTAGTTCATATACTTCCGGAAGCCCATTAGTGTCACGGTAAAAAAGATATGGAGGTAAAAAAAGTCAAAATTTCGACTTTTTTCTATCGAAATTTCGGTTTTCTTACATGTCGGGGAACAAAGTCGAAATTTCGACATATGAAAGTCGACATTTCGAGAAAAAAGTGGAAATTTCTAGAGAAAAAAAGCCAAAATATAGAGAGAAAAATCGACATTTCGGCATAAGAAAGTGGAAATTTCGACATACAAAAGTCAAAATTTCCAGAAACAAATTTCGATTTTTTAACCCCCATGTTTTTTTTTCACCGTGACACTAATAGGCTACTGCAGTTTTCGGATTGGCATTCAAACTGGATAAGTTCCTTATATGATAAGTTTTGCTGCCAGTAGGCCTATATGGTAACACTGCATGGGTATCAGACGGCCACGGACACCACGGTTTTGAATAAAGAGATAGGGTACATTTTTTGCCGTTTTTGCCTCCCACCACAAATGCCCTAATTTCGGAGACAAGTACGACTTTTTTTAACGACAAGTTAAGCTAGAGATTGCTGGCTAATCTGTTTGTTTTTAAAATGTGAATGTGGGATAGTTTCTTCCTGGCTACCCGGGTAAATGTTACATTCTAAAAGCTCAGTTTTGGCGTCCTATCGCTTTATATATCAAAACGCTTTAAATATCAACAACTTTTTCTGGGGTCACAACGTCTGGGAAAACGTCTTTAACGGGTAGGCTATACAGTTGCATTGTTGTACTAGTTGTTCGAATTGTAGTTCCCAAATTAGTCGCGTAATTTCCAGAATAGCCGCGTAGAAGTTCGCACTGGTAACTATAAGATGAAATGCTACAGCCATTTCGTCCAGCCATTCAACCGTTTCAAACAACAGAATTGAATGCCTCCGAAATGTTATTTATTACGTTTGAAAATGGATCAAAGAGACCGTACTTTTCTATTATCCAGCATCTAAAGAATGAGAGAAGGTTTGGTTTTAATATCTTAGTAGTAGGTGGAGTATAGGTTCTGGCACACCCTCTATTTGGTAAATAGAGGCCCCCAGCCCCTATTCCCGGCGAGCTCCAGAAGTTCTAGTATACACACTATAGGTTCTGGCGCACGCCCCCCTTGGGGCCCTCCCCAGAACAAAATAGAGGCCCCCAGCCTCATCTGGGGTTGTATTAGACATACCCATCGCATCTGGTATGCTTATACACCAAGCGTCTATACAACATGCGAAAGGGTTACAATAATTGCCGGTGGCTTCGCATCGGCTCCACGGAGCTCTGTGGTAAGAGTTGTCTGGGGGAGTACTGCGGGGATCACCTATACCGTCTGCCGCAGGGTCCTGGCACCCAGCCATGTATTAGCTGTGGTCGGGGCATTAAAAACCGGTTTCGGCTTTGCATGGCCTGCGGACATAATAGGGTCCAGACGCGTGAAAGGAAGTGGAGGCACAAGGCTTTCTTGGACGAGTTCAAACGGCTGGCGGCTATAGAAATTTACAATTAGAGAGTCGTGTGCATAGTTACACCGACGCGTACAATGAACCACCCTCAAAAAGCGCGAGCACTACGGGGGAGTTTGAGACGCTCCTAGGTGTGCGGCCTAAGTACCCACGGTCCCGCAATGCCTTGGAAGAATTGCAGGGGATCCTCGACAGGCATAAAACGACTGTGGCTGAGTTGAAGCGGCTGCAAGACAGCAAGAACTCCCGAAGTAACGAGGAGTTGAAGCAAGACGCCAAGAACCTCCTCAGTAACGAGGAGTTGGATGAATTGCTAGGCGGAATACAGGGTGAAAAGAAACTAGAATTCACTAACACCGGCCGGGCTATAAGGAATCTCCTCCGGGCCTGGCAGATGGGCGTACCCGAAGGCGTTTGGACGGACCCTGTAGCCTTCTTAGAAGAAATTCGAGCCAGTATTCGCCAGAAGCTAGAAGAAGAGATCCTGGCACTCAACGGGGTTAAGTTCCAACTAGGCCTCAGGGTTCAGCTGTGAAAGGCCCACGCCGATGGCAGTGAAGAGTATACCAGCCCAGTACTCCGCAGCAAACAGGAGGCCCTCCTAGAGGTTGGTGACATTGACGGGGCTCTAGATAAGATCTTCCCCACCATCCAGGAGGCGCTGGAAAAATGGACGCAGCGGGGGTCAGGGTGGGCTGTAAATAGCGTGCAAACACTCTGGCTTGACATTGCAAGGTATCAGCCGTTGAGAGGTGGGTCCTACATCCCCCTACCTGCAGCCGTGAGTAACAAGAAAGCAGTCATCAATGTGAAGAACAAGGACGACGACTGCCTCCGATGGGCACTCCGGTCTGCCTTATTTCCAGCCGCCAGAAACCCCCAGAGACCAACAAAGTATCCCACCAATGATTTTCTTGACTTTGAAGGGGTCAACGCCCCCACACCCATCTCTCAGATCCCTAAAGTGGAGGGGAAGAACGACCTCGCCATCAACGTGTTCGGGTGGGACAAGGGTGTGATCGTGCACCGCCTCAGCAAGCAGCCCGGCGACACGCCCCGAATCAATCTGCTGCTGATTGAGAAGGCGGGCAAATTCCATTATACGTGGATAAAAGACCTCAATCGGCTCCTATACCAAGAAAGTAAGGCGCCAAATCGCAAACACTTCTGCGAGCGCTGCCTACACGGCTACAAAAGGGAGGACCTGCTCGAGGCGCATAAGCCGGAATGCCGAGGGATTGGCCAGACGGTGGTGAGGGTGGAAATGCCCCAAGAGGGGGAAAACAAGTTCTCCTTCCAGAACCACCACAAACAGCTACCGGCGCCGTTCATCATATATGCCGACTTCGAGGCTCTGACCAAAAAGGTTGAAGGCCCGCCGCCCAGCCCCGCAGAGAGCAGCACTCAAAAGACTCAGCACCACGAGCCCTGCAGTTACTGCTATGTTGTGGTGCGTTGCGACGGCCACACAAAACGCCCCGTGGAATACAGAGGCCCTAACGCGACGGAACACTTCCTCAGAGCTCTCCAACAGGAGGAGCGGAAAATCAAAAATGTTCTAGCCAACCCTATACCCATAAATATGACTCCCCAAGATTGGCAGGCCCACATCAACGCCGCAACCTGCCACGTGTGTGAGAAGCCTCTAGGCGCCGATTCTGTGCGCGATCACTGCCACATCACCGGCAAGTACAGAGGCGCGGCCCATAATGCATGCAACCTAAAGTTGCGGCTGGGTCCCAAGACAGCCATATCAGTAGTCTTCCACAACCTACGGGGCTACGACGGGCACCTCCTGATGCAAGCCATAAGTAAGGTGGAGGGCCGCATCTCCTGCATCCCCAACAACACGGAAAAGTACATCGCCTTCTCGCTGAGGCAGCTCCGCTTCATCGACAGCGTTCAATTCTTACCGACTTCCCTTGACAATCTGGTGGAGGCCAACAAACCTGAGGCTTTCCACATCACAGCCCGGTATGAGCCCGCCGAAGAAAAACGAAAGCTACTCATGCGCAAGGGTGTCTACCCCTATGAGTATATGGATTCCTGGGAGCGCTTTTACGAGTCCAGCCTCCCACCCAAAGAGGCTTTCTACAGTAAGCTCAAAGTCGAAGGCATTAGCGATGAGGACTACATCCACGCTCAACAGGTATGGAAGGCATTTGACTGCACCAATCTGGTGGACTACACAGACTTTTCCTGCCGCACAGACGTGCTCCTATTGGCTGATGTGTTTGAGGCCTTCCGGAAGACTTGTTTACGGCAGTATGGATTGGACCCTGCTCACTACTTTACGAGCCCAGGTCTCTCGTGGGATGCGCTGTTCAAGAAGACCGGGGTAGAGCTGGAGCTGTTGACCGACTACGACCAACATCTCTTCATTGAGAAGGGGTTGCGAGGAGGTATCTCCATGGTAAGTAAGCGATACGCCAAAGCCAATAATCCACAGGTGGAGGGATACAACCCAGAAAGTCCAAATAGCTACATCCAATACCTAGACGCCAATAATCTATATGGCTGGGCTATGAATCAGTTTCTTCCAACGGGCGGCTTCCAGTGGGTAGGTGACGCGCATCGTCTCGGTGAAACGATTGCTACCCACCCCCACAACAGTCCTTCCGGTTACATCCTCGAGGCCGACCTAGAGTATCCAGCCGACCTACATAACGCACATAACAGCTACTTATTAGCCCCGGAGCGTCTGGTGGTCCAGAAGGAGTGGATGTCTGACTATCAGCACAGCCTTCTAGGCAAGAAAGCGCCTACCGAGGTCGAAAAGCTGGTCCCCAACCTCCGCAACAAGGAACGGTACGTCCTGCACTACCGGAACCTACAGCTGTATCTATCTCTGGGAATGCGCCTGACAAAGGTTCACTGGGCCCTGAGATTCGCCCAGAGCCCTTGGATGGAACCCTATATCAGGATGAACACCGAGCTCCGAAAAACGGCCGCGAGTAAATTCGAGAAGGACCTGTACAAGCTAATGAACAACTCGGTCTTCGGAAAAACCATGGAGAACCTCCGGAAGCGTGTGGACGTCAAGCTGGTACGCTCTGGAGAAGACGACAAGCTCCGACGCTTGATAGCCAGCCCGAGCTTCGCACGGGCAAACATATTTGATCATGACCTCGCAGCGATTCAGATGCACAAGACCCGTCTAGTCCTAAACCGACCTATCTACCTGGGCATGAGCATTCTAGATCTCTCCAAGTAGTACGACTTCTACTATAACCACATGAAGGCCCAGTACGGAGAGCGCTGCCAGCTCCTCTACACTGACACGGATAGTCTGCTACTCGAGATTCAGACTGAGGATGTTTATAGGGATATGGCTGAGAATACAAATCTGTACGACACCTCAGATTACCCACAAGACCACCCCCTGCACAGCGTAGCATTTATGAAGGTCTTGGGGAAAATGAAGGACGAGTGCGAGGGGCGGCCGATCGCCGAATACATTGGTCTGCGCCCCAAGATGTACTCCATTCTGGAGGCAGGCGGAGCCAACATTAAGAAGGCCAAGGGCGTGAAAAAGGAGTTGTGGAAAAGTGCATCCGCCATAAGCAGTACAAAGAGGCCTTCTTCGAGAAGAAGATCTTCCGACACGGTATGGACGTGCTGCGATCAGAGCGCCACCATATCTATGGGCAGCACCTGAATAAGGTCTCACTGTCCCCCTTCGAGACTAAGCGCTGGATCGCCGAAGATGGTGTCCACACCTTGGCTTACGGCCATAGAGATGCGGCATCAGCAGGATGATGGGCTGGAATGGACATCCAGGAACTACTAACGCCGTAGAACCCCATCCGGGGGAAGCTGAGTATCGGGAGGCACTATAAGCAACTCCTCACGAACGAATCCCCGTCGCAGGCCATCCGACGTATCGTCTAGATAGTACAGCACGGGTTCATTAGGCTTTGTGACAGAGCGCCCAAGCTCATATATCTCTAAAGACCACACAGGATCAGTTGCGCGACGGCGGCCGCCCTCCAGCTCTCCAGGCTGATAGAGATAACGAACGCCAACACCCTGGGGGATCTTCCGCTCATTAAGTCCAACGGGACGACCTGGAACCGTCGAGGAAGGCTTATGGGGCACCCCTTTTGCCTTGATGGCGTCTTTCGGCTTTTTACCGATCAGTCTCGTTGTCTCGTTATTCAGAGCGGCCACAACAGAGGGCAGCCGAGCAACCCATTCAGTAGACCGGTGTACGGGAGGGAGGCGCATCTCCTGGGCGTACTGATGTCCAAAGAGCCGCTCAGCCAGAGTACGGTTGAAACGCTCCACTATGCCTTGGTCTCGGTGGATATCCACGTGGCCTCGGCGGACAGTGACATCGTGTTTGGCCAGCAGTTGGCTCATCGCGCCCATAAACTCGCGCCCAGGGTCAACTTGGAGAAGCTTCGGCCATCGAAGAGGTCCCCGCTTGTAAATGCGAGAGAGAGCATCAGCGACTTCTTTGGAATCTTTAGTAGCCAGAGGTTCCGCCTCCTTGTAGCGAGAAACGACATCAACAACTGTCAACGCTTACTTATACAGCTTCCGGCCTCGCCGATTATGTGGTAGAAATTGAAGATCAGCTTGGTGGATGTCATTCGGCGTGGAAACATCGAACATAGGCCTCGGTATTTTTCTGGGACGAGGCAGGTATATCTGCCAGATAGCCTTCTTTTTCAGCCAGGCCCGGACCACATCTTCGGAGACTTTAGCCGCAGTGGCAAGTTTCTGGATGGCCGCGCGGCCCTTCCAGTACCCACGAGGGCTGTAGTAGATATTTGCCAGGCGAGCAAACACCTTACTAGCCATGTCATCAAGGTATTCTAGCAGCCCTCTAACAGATTTGCGACGAAAAAGATCGTCGCGACGCAGAACCACCTCACTACTAAAATCGTGCCTGCCATACGGCGAGGAGCTCGATGGCGAGTCCGGCACAGTCAGTTCGGATTACTTGGTGAGTTTTGCGATTACGTAACTCCCCAGGATGACGAAGGTCATCTCGCGGTGTATGTGATCTTCACTAGGCACATAAAAATCGGAGAGCTGTGGCTCTGAGCCCAGCAGCGCCTCGCGTGCATCGCGTGTAAGAGTTTTGCCCGTGACCCTGGAATACTCGCGGATTGCATCGTCGACATCCCGGAATGTTTGGACAGCGTGGCTCTGGCGGCGGAGTTCATCGTTGATCCAGTCCAAGCGCTCAGTGCGCTTTCGGGCCCATTTTTCCTGGGCGGCTTGGAGCTGCTCTACAGCGCGGTCATGGCGCCTCCGCTCTTCGTTGACACCGGAACTCCTCAAAACCGAAAACATATAGTTGCTCCCGCTGAAGGCCAAAGCGTTTACGAGGGCGCCGCCCATCATCATTGCGATGGAGGCCATTACTACATGATTATATTGGGAGGAAAGAGCCCTTGTTTAATTAGCAGGTCCTTAGAAAACATGGCCAGGCCTACATCTGCAATGATCATGCCGACGTCACGGGGTGTTAAGTCCAGCCTCTGGAGGGCTCCTTTCAGGAACATCTGGCCGAAACGAGCGTACCCAGTAGCCAGGAGAGAGACCACGGCGGCGTGGTAGGCCGCGTTGACTAGCACTTTTCCGTCACCGCGTGGAGTAGACATGCTGATCTATATAGAAAGGGTCGCGACGTGTATTCAGATGGAGATTCTTTTCTTGCGGCGTGATATGTGCACGCGGCGTAATATCTTCAGCTCGTGCATACGGCGTAATATCTGCACCTCGTGCTGTATAGCGGCTGCACCAAGCGCTTAGCAACACAAGCACTGCAAAGCCGCCAACGCCTGATAACGCTAGGGGCGCCCTCCAGCGGGTGATTTGGTATGCCTTCGTAGAATCCGGTTCCTTCGCAAAATCTATGGCTCCCCCCTCCTTCGTAGAATCCGGTTCCTTCGGCTGTTTCTTGGTGGAATCAGCTGCGCCAAGCAAAGCAGCCTTTGCCTCGCGAAGCTCGTCCTTGAGCTTTTCAGCCTTGGCCTTTCTCGCTGCAGCACCCGCTCGACCCGCAGCGACTCTTTTTGGATTCTTCGCAGGGCCGTCTTTCGTAGAATCCACTGTCACCCCCTCCGCTTCCTTCGGGCCGTCCGGATTCGTTGTACTCATGCTCCTCTGGATCATCATTTCTAGGAGAGCAATGGTGTTTAAATGAGTAGTGTTCAGTAGTGGTTAGCGCCATGGTTAACGGTGCCAAGTACTTACCATAGCAGTAGTATAGCCAGCAGCTAGCACTCTTAAGCGCCTGTTCAGCAAATGGGTCGGTGGCAAGCTTTGCCATGAGCATTGGTCGATTCCCGGGTGGGATTGGTAGAAGCCAGCTGGTTGCCCTTACATATGATCTCAAGAATATACATCCGAGACTGTCAAACATCCGCGCACCGAGCTTAGCCTCGTGCCTGGAGTGTAGCCTTTCAACGTCTTCGTCGCTCATGGCGTCGATGTCAGCGGCTGTTACGTCTTTTCCCAGATATCACTTGACCTGCCCACCCACCGCAAGTGCCGCCAGCCTATCCCTGAGCTGCTGTGCATGTTTGCTGCGATGTTGGCAGGGCTTCTCCTCCTCCTCCTCCTCTGCGTCCAGAATATCGTCTATAAGCTCGTCGGTATCCATTATTAATATGTAGGAGCGACTACGTCTAATATATAATCTTAGATGTGGCGGGCGTATTAGTCATTAGCAGGAGCTTAGAATGCAAATTGTTCTTGAGCTTCTGTCGAACCTTTTCGCTCTCGGCCTCCATGATGTGGTTCTCCTCCAGTCATTCGTTGAATGAGTGCCGATCTTTGCAGTGGAATAAAGCCACCCACCTTGTCTGCTCGCAAAAGTCTTTGAGGACGGCGTTGTATTTCTGAGTGAGGACCCAGACGCTTTGCTTTGCATGACTGCCCGAGAGAGCCATGAATGACAGCATTTTTTGTTTCTTCTTCATCGCCTCTAACGCGCTACAATCATCGATGATGTATAGGGTGGGCTCCCCCTGGAACAATCTGTAGAAAGCTCTCAGGCAGTCGTTTAGCCGCTCGCCGGGATCAAAACAATAGACCTCAGGGTTAGACAGTATCCATCGCCGCCGGTAGGCCTTGTTATACTTAAGAGTGGGGCACAGGATCACAATGTGATGAAAGAAACCGCGGAAAGGCCCCTCAAGCAGGTCCAGCACGAAGACTGTTTTGCCGCAGTTCGTCTGAACGCAGATAATCGCGCAGTGGGCGTCATCAATAAAGCGCGCTAACGAATCTACCATTCTGGATGTGCAGCTTTGCGTCCATGATCACATAGAGATATACGTTCAACACGCCGAGCTCCTCTCTCTCTTTTGTCACCTGTATCGTAATCCCCTCGCTGGAGTTCAGAACGCGCCTCCCACTGCCATGCAGCTCGTCATCGTCGCTTGGCCGAAGGTCAAGCCAGAAGGCGTGCTTGTGCGTCAAGAACTCTTCTAGGGAGACGTCTGCCAGGCGTAAGTCTTTAACGACCCTGGCCACCTCAGGGTCCCGCTTCCGTAGGGGTGAGCTGGCGAAGAACCTCTGGACCTCGCCCCACTGCTGGTACGCCCGCATGCCCTGCCTGTACAGCTGATTGGGGACCCTTCTATTGTGACTTCTACTTTGGTGATCTTCGGGTTGTAGAAGGATTCCGACCTCCTATTTCACGGGGTTCCTTTAGTCTCGAACAGCATGAGGATGCCCTTCATTGCTCTCGCCGGCGTGTTCAGGTTTATGTTCTAGAGAGTATCAGACTTGTCCTTCACAAACTTTCGGTGGCGGAGGACGCGATCATACAGAATGGAGACGCCCCCGGCAAACTGGGTGCGGATCTGTCTAGCGAGCTCCTCTTCAGTGACCATATCGAACTCCAGGCTGATGTTGTCGATGGTGTAAGTCGCGTCGGCATCGTCTGTTGCCCGGATGACCCGGCCGTAATCGTTGAACGTCAGTTCGTACTCCTGTCGGTCGGCCAAGGCACTCTGGTAGAATGGCATGTGGCTATCTAGAAGCTCAAAGTCTAGCGGGATGTGGAACGGGTTGCCAAAGGCGCGAGCGATGGCATTTTCTCCAGCATCGTCGCCACTTACGTCCTCCGCTTCGACTCGAAGTTTAAGCATGTTTTCGCTGCAAATGCCTTGGTAGGTCGCATTCTGCCGCTCGGTTTTGGTCAGCCATAAGTCGCCATAGCAATGAAACACATCAGAGTCGTCGATGGACATTACCTCACTCCCGCTGATTCTGATCGTGGTTTCCTTGACTACTGCGCGTCCGAGATTCCCGACCACTGAGGCGTTCGGGTCGGATAAATTGATCGTGATCGAGAAGGCCAAGCGGACGGTACCGGGCACAATGACGTCGTTTGCGCCGAGGTTGGGGAAGCGGACCGAGAGTTGCTGATTCTGGTCGATCGTACTCGGGTTGTTGGTGACGACCAAGGACTGCCGTACACCTTGTACCCCCCCCCCCCCCCACTAGGCTTACGGAGTGTTCTGAAGGGTTTTAGCCTGCGTCCGTATGCATCCATTGTATGTATTGAAAGTATACCTTGTAATGTTCAATACGAGGATTATGGCAGACTTCGAGTTTGATAATCCGTCGTTCGACGACGCCCAAGAGGACAACAATATCGACGACGAACAGACCCCTCTCCTTGCAGGTGATGATGTTCTCGAGCAACAAGGCCGGGGTGCTGCCGCCAGAAACCTTCAACAAGAGCTGACCTAGGCCGCCGTGAATGATTATTACGATGCCTTGGCGAAGGCGGTTCCCAGCCTTACCCCCGTCTGTCGCGATTACACGAAGTTTAAGGTTGTCCAAGGGCGTCTGCGACTCGTGGCCTACCCCAAACTGGACATCATCAACAAACCAACAGGTAAACCGCTAGCCCTCTCAACAATCGCCAATGAAGGAGGGGTTAATGTTGTTAGGGGGGGAGGGGGGCTGGGCTTTATAGTCTGGAAAAGAAAAGACCAGACATCGTTGCATCCGGCAGCAGTTGCAGCCCTGGAGACAGCAAGTTCAGAAGTCGGTGCCGCGGCCGGCGAGGCAGATACCATGGAGCTGGAGGATTTAAGCCAACCAGCGAAAAAGGCCGCTGATGCTGTCCACGCACTGGAAACAAGCTTGACGGATAGTGAGGTCGGGCGGGCTCTTGAAACGATAAACGACCCTCCCCTTCCCATGCGAGAACTTCTGGGGCTTGACAAGGCACTGCAGACCTCGGAAGGCGAACACGCGAATAACCTCGCCAAGCTGTCAAGTCTCGATAAGGACATCACAAAAGAAAATCGGAAGTTGGGGGAGGCCCCTGATGAATTCTCCCGGTGCCAGATCGAAGACCGGATAAGGAATCTCGAGGACGAGAGGGTGGTCCGGCTCGAAGCAGCCTCTTTAACGGCCTAAGCCCTGCGCACGCAAATACGCCGCATCAAGCAGACGGTCGATCGCATCCTACACAAGGATACCAGTCTGGCCGAGCGCGCCCGCACCCTATTCCGGGAGCAGGGAATAACCGTGGTCTCCATTCTCACGGCAATTGGGATGGCGATCTCGACACTGGGACTAGCGATAAAGTTGGCGCTGACTGGCGGGGGAATCCAGCCAACACCACCTCCATCCGACGGGCTTGGTCTTAAAGAATGGGTGAAAAAGCATCTCCGGTCCCTGGCGCGCGCCCTTGGCAAGCTGGCTGGGAAGGCTGCCGCTGCGATTCCGGGTATTATTGGTAGTATGTCCTCTCTACTGAACCTTCTCGGGAAAGCGGCTGGATGGCTGGCCGATAATGTCTGGGCTCTAGTCGTCGCAGAAGGTGTCCTAATGCTTGTGGCTGTTCGCAAGTATCTAACGCATAGTCCACAGCAGCAGTAAGCCGATACCAATCCCAGCGACGACGATGGCTGTCTTCTCCGCATCGTGATTCTTTTGCTTTGGAAATAAGGGTTCTTCTTTGCCTCCGGCGGCAGCAACATGCTGAACGCGCGGTGGGTGGTGGGACGCTTTCTTGTGGCTCAACGATCCCGTGGGAAGGTGCGCGCTTGTGCAAAGTGGGCGACACTTTGTCGTTCACACCCTCATTGGCGCCTAGCTTCTGGTCCTCTGTGGCCACGACGATTTTGTTGTTGAAGTTGTGGGGGCCATATATAGGCCTATGCCATACACAAAGTCTACAGCGCTCCCGGCATACTGTAGCACGTCCTGGTAGCGTTTGATGGCAGACGGAAGGTCGATCGGAGAGGAAATAGCGTCTTCAACGTTCGCGACAAACTGTTTTTGCGCGTCGAAAGCTGTGCCCGTGCCTAGAATACGCGCCCTTGTTTGCGCTTGGGCGCCTAGAATAGCCCACACGTATGTTCGGATGGAATCGTTTAGGCGCTCTACGCCCGGCTGCGTGAATCCTTGGGATGTGTCGACAATGAACGCCGCCCAAGCCTCCTCGGCGTCCTGCTCGATGTAGTCGACGTGGAGCGCTGTTGACTTTCTAGAGAACGACCTTCGGATCGAAGGTCCCATCGCCAATGGGGCTGTTCTCGTGATATAGTAATATGCCACTCCGAGGCCGTGATTCACCCCACCGCGCCTCCAGTCTGTGTGCGCATCTACGCGGAACTCCCTACAAATCCTCTCATAGGCCCTCTTGTCGTAGCGGTTTTCGAATGTCGCCCACGCTCTGTCTTGCGGCAGGGGGGCCTGGATCTCTTCCAAGACCCCCCTAACTTGGTAATACACATGGAACTGGACTGGAAAGGCCTTCTTTTTATCGATGTAGATGTCAAATCATGTGAGCTGCTCTGCGTGGGTTTGGATACTATGAAATACCCCGGCCTTGTAAGTGGCCTCCCTTTTGAACCTGTACGCCTCGCTGTTCATCGTAGCTAAAATGTTCATCACATTGTCTAACATTCTAAATGGGGCACAGCACACGCTGCCTCATGCCCTTAACAACCTCAACGGCCGCCTTAAAACCGCCCTTCGCGAGATAACATTCTACCCAGCCTGGGTGAATATCACCACCGGAGTGGGATTCTGCCTTAGAATTGGCACAAGCAATGGCAAACATGTTGAAGTGCCGACGGGCTACTACAATGTCTGTACGCTGGACAAGGACATATTCCGCCCGCATGGGGTTTCTCTGGGATTGAATGAAGCCACGGGTCGCTTAGTCCTTACCCTCCTTAGAAATACCACCATATCGCTCGGAGCTTGCCCCATCTTAGGGTTCTCCGACGGGATTGCGCCCATAGGGGGGACTATGGAGGGTGAAAATCTACCTAACTTGGCCACACACAAAGAAGTCTTCGTCCATTTGGATGAACTGAGCACCTCAGAAAACGTGAGAATAACCTCAGATTTCGGTGGCGGTTCAACACTACTTCTGAGGTGATTGAAGAACAAAAACTCTCATTAATTCGCTTTGAAGACCGCTTTGTTCTTACCAGAGCTCGCGACCCCACTTGGGTTGTAGATTTGAAGGTGACCCCGATGACGGTCCCGATCTTCAGGGGCGTTAGTGGCGAAGTGAAAAAAGTTTTCAACTGCGGAACCTATTTCGTGTCGTGGATGCCAAACAACGGCTGTATAGTAACTCGGGGTAGTAGACCAGGTGCAGGTATCTACACACTAGCTGCGGCGGATGGTGTAGAGGCCGAATTTCTTACAGCGCACGTCCCATCTATGTCCATGTTAGAAATAAATCCTGGATCTATACTTATCTTCAACATCATACTTGGCGCGGACTCTCAGCGCCGTTCCTCCTTGATTAACGGGGTGAGAGTAAAGTGGCCTGCAGAGCACAATGGAAAGGAGCTCAGACTTATGATCAAATCACCGGCCCAGGGCGACCCAGTCATCCGGAGCTCTCTCGAGGATATACGGGTCTTTGCAGGGCGCGATATCAATCTTGAGAAAATCTATTTAGAGTCCGGTATACGCCTTCGCAGCTTTCGTGTTAGTATTCCCGATGACGATTTAGAGTTTACCGACGTTATTGATTCGTAGGACGAGCAATATGGGACGACTGTACCCAGCGATCACGGATGAAGAGCCGACGGATGACCACCCCTTGACCCCGACCGCACCGATGGTTGAAAACCACCCTGAGGGCGTATATCAGCGAAATACAGAGGCAGCTTGAATCTGAGCGAGATCTCCGCCGGGCCCTGTACAAAAAGTACTGGAGCGGTGTCTTAGCCGCCGAGGCCCTTGATTCGGCCATGCTCACGGCCGGTTTGAGACTAGGGGTTGCAGGCGTGGGACTACTCACAACAATAATTGCAGCCCCTGCTGTCTTGGCCATGGAAGCTGCGGCCCTAGCCTGCGGTGTCTTAAATGTCGCCGGAAATCGTTAGCCGCCGACTTCACGCAAAGGCCAAGAAACATAACGATATACGGCTGTTGGCCGAGGCCAAACTTAACAGCATCCGTGCGCAGGTATCTACGACATTATCTGATGGTGTTATTTCGGACGTAGAGTTCAAGCAAGTCGTTCAGGAGCTCAAGAACTACTCTAATCTGAAGCATGAGATACGCGCTAAGTGTCGTAAGGCATTCAACGCCGTAGAGATCGATGAAAGCACGAAAAAACAGCTTATAGATCGCGGCCGAAAACTAGCTCGGCAAGAGCTGAAAAACGCTCTTTCCAAATGATGTCCTGGGGAGGTGCCCAGGGGGAACTTGTTACACTACTTCACATGCAGCGGAACCAAATCAGAATACAGTATACATCGCTCTGAGACACTCACTAAAAGAGTAGTGGCACCATACGTTTTTGAGCGCCTAAGTCACAGTAGGTAGAAATAAACTTTTTAAAAAACAATTCAAATACATGTACTATCTATGTCGAGAAATTAACTGTGGGCACAGTAGTGCATGTCAAACATCATTTCTGTCATCTGAATACACTTTGTAAACCTACATGTTAGAAAAATATTCACAATCTAGTAAACATACATATAATATTAATACACTTTGAAACAGTGTACTGGTCTGTGGGCTGTTGATTAAAAATTTTACCCGTCAAAAATACCCCCTTTGGCTGGATTGCCCGTCCAACTGGACGGATGTTTGGCTAGCCTGGTAGCCTGGCGGGGGTAAAAAAAATTCTGCCCGGTGTGGGGTTCGAACCCATGGTCCAAAAAAGCAAAAGGCCTGGTTTATAGCTCAACCTGTTACCAATTAACCACCACCCATGCTGTTGGTGACTTCTTTGTAGCCTCGCAAGTCTTGCACCGTGCCGACTAACTTCGCCCCAATAGGCTGGCTGGTCGTTTCCATCGTGGGAGATCCCATGATTATTCATTGTATTCGCTGTATACCTAATAAGAAATTTCGATAGCCATCAGACCCTCGGCTGGGGCTGGGGCCTATATTTTGTTCTTTATACTACTAGTATACATACATATAATATTAATACACTTTGAAACAGTGTACTGGTCTGTGGGCTGTTGATTCAAAATTTTACCTGTCAAAAATACCCCCTTTGGCTGGATTTGGGGTAAAAAAAATTCTGCCCGGTGTGGGGTTCGAACCCATGGTCCAAAAAAGCAAAAGGCCTGGTTTATAGCTCAGCCTTTTACCAATTAATCATTTAAAAAATTAATTTTTTGCGCTAACGACCCACCGTTAGGGGGGTTAATTGGGGCTGACACATCCCACTACCTTTGGGCCATCTACAACACCCCTTGGTAAGGTCTCTCTGCCCCCGAAACTGTCGAAAGTTGCAGAGATTCCTTAGAAGTGCGTAGAGCCCGGCGCCATATGCAGGTAACTCTATTTACCAAATAGAGGGTGTGCCAGAACCTATACTCCACCTACTACTATCTTTGATGTTATCCATTGATCAGATGGCATTGTGATGATCCCTCCCTCTCATAATCATTGCGTTTACCGGAAATTCTACCTTCCCTCCCATTAAGCAGACTGTGATGTTATTACTATTAATTGAGCATCACCATAATATATTAAATTTCTGTGGTACGTGTATAGGCCTACTAAGGGTATGACATTGTGCGATATAGTTTCTCTTTCATTACCCCCTGATTATAACAAATATTAACTCAGTGAGTCAGAGTAACGCTTTAAGCTATTATCGATAATGGCTGTCAGTTGTTTGTTGCAGCATTACATTTCTTTGGCTTGTTTTCAGTGTGGATAGGTTAACCATCGTTTGGTTTTATCGCACCTTGCCTACATGTGTTGTCACATGAGAATTACTCGGTAATTGATGTTTGAGGCTGATGTGAGCATGTTGAAATATTGCCTCGGTATGAGAGCATGTTGGGACAACGATAATCAGGTTATTCAGATGGAATCACATTTTACAACAATGCGGGTATAACTGGGCGAGACGAGACCATATGCTTCGTGCTGTTTCAAATGTATATGTAATAGCTGGACGGATAGTAGGTTGTATGGTGTCTCACATAACCAAATTGGGTGAAACTGCATTAAATAACAATGAAAGGAAACATGTACACAAAACGTAAAGAAACACGGTGGCTTTATTGTAATGGCATGTCAACCAATTTTTTTTATTACTGACACTCCATGAAGAAAGTACCCTAAAACATTAATCTGAATTCCGATACGATACTCCATATCTTTGAGTGCGTACTGCATCAAGGGTATCGAAGTCATTATTAATGATAGGTGGAAAGGTAAGTCTGATTAGCGTGACGTCATGCAAAAATTAGGTCACAACATTCTTTTAAAGGAGGGAGATGACGTATGACGCGTGAGGTGACGTCGGACCTTTATGCATGCCATTTCTCAAGGAATATGGAAGTCAAAACCACACGGTTTGAAGTTCGCTCTTTTAAATCTGAGCGAAAACAGTGATTTTTGGCATCATCAGTCGAAATCAAGTCAAATGATGCACGAAAGGTTAGTGCAACTAATTATGATACATGATAATCCATATTAACATCGACTTTCCATCAAGTTGATAAAATATGAAATGCCTGATAATGTCCATCTTTTACTTTGCACTTTTCCTCGAGGTTACTGATCCAAACAAAAGGTTATGTTTACTTTAGTAAATCAGACATTCACTTCCCTACTTGATCTTTGAAAATTAGCTTTAGTGATGTAGATCAGTCGATACTCTATAGTCACTGAAACAGAATAAATACTTTTTCCATCTAAACTTAACCTTTAAGCAAAAGTATTACCGGCTAGGGAGTACCTCGAAGTCTGCATGTGGTCAATGTTATTTTTTGTTAGTTACCGGTACTCAACCTTTTATTCTCCAAATCGTCATTGACACAAACATAATTTCAGTTAATAGGGACAGGAATACTTTACGCAAACAGTGTACTATGATAATTTGTCGAAATCACTAATAATGCACTTCAATAAATCTGAAACCAGTGTTCGATGTTTTTGTCGTTAAGATGGTTAGCAGTTTGATATCTTGTACCGGTATACATTTTACCAGAAGGATTTGCCCGAACTATATCTTGTATTTCCCGATGCTATAGGTTTTCCTGATATCTCTTGTTTACTCAAAAGGGGAATATAAGTAAAGCTGCAGACATTCACACTAATATTTGTCTTTATATTAACTATTCATGAATAATTAATTCAAAGAACATCCGCATCCGTTGTGGTTATTGTTCCAGCGCGGACGTGATAGAAATTCAGACAGAATATCTTTCACTTGTTGGCCGAGTTTATTATTTTCTTAAATATATTCTACATCAAAACGTCTGATAAATCAGATTTTAAACAACAATAACCTTAAAATATCATTCTATAAATATATATGGCTTAGTCGACATACACAATAGTCCATGATTATTTTGACTTTCTTTTACTTTAAATTTCTAATACACCTGTTTCATTCTTCCTAAACATGGTACTATAACTTGTAGTTTGTTTGTTCAGTTGATGATTTCTGTTCAGGTTATGGTAACACAAATACAGTGACAAATGCGCCAAATATAAACCCTTTTTGTGATTTGAATATATTTCTGTATATAATAAACCATTTTCTTACAAGTACGCCTTAGTTGTTTTTTTTTTATATTCCATGACCTACTGTGAATAGGGTGAGTTAGACTAGACAAAAATTTCAACAGAAATCAGTGTTTTTTTGTGTTTTCTCCTTTTCTTCTGCAATTCTACACCTGATGGAAAAATCATTAAGTACCGATCAGTCGTATGTGGTATCTATTATGGCTCGTACCTTCGTTAAAGACCACTTAATTCCCACCAACATGTATAATGTCTCACATGTGGGAAAGTTCGTCAACAACTTGCCAAAGGTGGCTGTTTTACCCAGGACACTCTGGTGTTCTCCATACCGTTAAGTGGCCATCGTGTCAGTGGCTTTACTATGTTTGTATTTTCCAAGCAGTGGAATGTTTACTAATGTATGTATGTATGTTGTACCCTGACCTCGTATCGGCCCATGTTATTTACCCCTGACATTCCATAAATATACTTTGATTTGAATTCTTTGATTTGAATTCTTTGATTTGAATTCTGATAATGCGTTCCATATCTTATAATTGCACGGGCTACATCATAGGTGCCTATATCACCCAGGGACTTAAGCTTGGTTCTCCTAGAATCGGCGTGCCTCCGACGAATGCGACCGCTGTGAGTTCCAGTCCAGCCCATGCTGGCTTCCTCCCCAGCCTTATTACATGAGAAGGTCTGCGAGCAACCTGTGGATGGTCGTGGGTTTCCCTCAGGCTCTGCCCTGCCGACTTACCTGCCGTATAAGTGAAATATTCTGCAGTACGGCGTAAAACACAAATCAAATAAATAAATAAAGAGAATCAGCGGTCTCCGACCGATAGGTCATGTATGGGCCGGATGTATGAGACCTAGTCAGCTAATAGGAAGATATTCCTGTCTAACTGTAGTCTGGTTCCTAACGTATTCTGCGCACGTTGAATATGCTAAAGCGATTTGCGCCATCTGAGGTCAGGGCAGGGATCCAGACAAGTCTAACGGGTGATTATCATGCCGTCATGCTGAAATGACGACGAAACATTCTTTGAATGGAGAGCGATGACGTTAAGCGCGTGAGATGACGTCGGATCTTTATGACGTCATAAATTAGAAGCGAGAGTGTTGCCATTTCTCAAAGATATGGAAGTGAAAACCACACGGTTTTAAGCTCGCTCTCTTAAATCTGATCTTAGTAGCGATTTTTGACAGAAACCATCATCAGAAATGGAATCAAATGATGCACGAAAGGTCAGTGCGACTAAGTATCATATAGGTTAATCCATATTAACATCAAATTTTCACGTTAATAGAATATGAAATGAATGATATTGCTCATTGTTTACTTTGCATTTTACCTAGCTCGAGGTTACAGACAAAAGGCTAGGCTTAATTTGTGAATCTGACATTCACATCTCTAGATGATCTTTCAGAACTATCCTTAGTGATGTAGATCAGTCGAAAATAAAATATTTTGTCCATCTAAATAACAAAAGTATTACGGGTTCAGGAATACATCCAAATCTACGTGTGGTCAACGTTTAGTTACTCGGTGTTTTGTACGGAAAATAGTCAATGGCACAGGAATAATTTCAGCTAACAAGGATCTGACAACTTTACGCAAACAGTGTGCTGAGATTCCTCATGAAAACCACTGAAAACATACTTAACAACCCAACAATAAATGTGAGACTAATGTTAAATGTTTGATTGTTAAGCTGGTTAGACCTAACAGTAACGATGTGATGGATGTGCCTGACTATCTTGTATATTCCGATCCCAGATTTTCCTCGGGACCCTAACAAAAGTGGAATAACTATAAAATAAAGGTGCAGACATTCATAAGGGGATCGTAAATAAGTGAAGACATTCATACTACATATATTTGTCTTTATATTAACTCGGCATAAATTCAAAGAACGTCCGCATCTATATTGTTGTTGTTGTAGCTATTGTTCCAGCGCGGACGTGATGGAAACTGAGGCAGAGTGTCTTTCACATCTTGGCGGAGTTTTTTTTTTTTTATAAACAACGTCTAGATAAATCAGAGTTTAAACAACGATAGCCTTACAACGTTATTCTACAAGTATAGTCGGCATACACATCAATTCATAATTATTTCAGAGTCAAGTAGAGAAAATGCCTTGTTTTTGAAATCAGAAACGACAGTTTTATGGTGCAATGTCGTATATATATTGTAATTAATTTATATAATTCCTAGTCGTGGTTTTCACTTTGAAAAGTCACTGCCAGTATTACATTGGTCGACTTAATTGTCAACATATTCGATATCATTGTTTTCTTTTCCACAGTGGGTTGGATCAGATCGATCTGGTCCACAGCAGTACCAAACAAGACGACATGTCGATTTCGACACTCCTTGGAATCGTACATCTTATCCTAGGATGCCCCCTTACTACCATCATATCCACCCACGGGGGGCACGTGACTATCCAAGACACCCCTACAACTACTATCAGGTAAGCCTATACGGTATATGCACTGTCATACTTTGTGTGCTAGATGTTCACTACTCCGTTGAAAAAATCCGAATTCCCCACGGTATATTTTTGGCATCGATCTTTGAATGTCTCCGTACCCCGTTTGTTCATGACTGAAATTAACTATAAAACAGTTGAAATGTACATACATATAAAAAGCAAAAAAAAAAGGGGATAATTTTATCATATATACTGTATATATATATACACTATATATATAAGTCCTGCAAACAGTTTTCTCACACGTATATATATATATATATATAATATATATATATATATATATATATATATATATATATATATATATATATATATATATATTAACTGTAGGCCTATATCCTCAGGGTTATGGAAAAGGTGACTGTATCAGAACCCTGTGTACCCTGACCCCAATGTACTGCCGCAGTACCGTAGTTCACGGCAGGCCTGGAACACTCACCCCCAGGTTGCTTGTCCCCAGAGTTATGGAGGTGACTGGTATCAGAGCCCTACACATCCTGACCCCTCTGTTCAGCGCCAGTACCATGGCTCGCAGCAGGCCTGGAACACTCACCCCCAGGTTGTTTGTCCCCAGAGTTATGGAGGAGGTGACTGGTATCAGAGCCCTGTGTACTCTGACCCCTCTGTACAGCGCCAGTACCATGGGTCACGGCAGGCCTGGAATGCTCACCCTCAGGCTGTTTGTCCCCAGAGTTATGGAGGAGGTGGACTGGTATCAGAGCCCTGTGTACTCTGACCCCTCTGTACAGCGCCAGTACCATGGCTCGCGGCAAGCCCGGAACTCTCACCCTCGGGCAGAATACCACAGGTCTGACCAGGTAGGCTCACTTTGTGTTTATGTAAGAGACAAAGTTTCATCTGTCAGACATAGTGCATTTAGTTCAGGTCTGTCTATAAAGGTGTTGCCTCTTACTTATAATATGATCGCAAAATTCCTGGCTTTTATGTACACAAATACACAACCATTTTCGAAAATTAAAGTTCAGATTAAAAGAGCAATTTAGAGTCTTCAGTTACAACCAAAACCATTTCAGTCCAAATTTAAATCAATGACAAGTATATAATCCTGTGTCTAAACTAGAAATGGGCATTTCAAAAGTGATAGCACCTTTTTAATTTAGATAAAATCACGTGACATGATTTGTAAATTGACAGACATAGATAACACATATAATAATATAATCAAAGTAAATGTATGCAGCAAGTCCATTAAAATGCATAGGATTATTTTTCCAAGGTTTTCCAGCTCAGCTGAGATGCCTGTTGTACATATTGATGCAGACAAATTTCCATGTTGTAGTCCAGTGGATTTCAGGTGAACGAAGCGCAGAACTTTTCGCTGGCAAGAATCAGAACCATGCAGTAATAAATAATATGTTATAATAAATAGTTGGTTTTTGTTTCCTTTTCTGCTTCACAGGTAAATCTTGGCGGTGAGGAACTGTCATCATCAACAAGGCCTGTGGTCAGGCGGCTGTTTGTCCACAAACCTGATGCTGTCCACGTTAACCGTACGGTACATTCTACAGGGCCAACCCAAGGTCTGGCAAATCTGCCACGAGGAGTACCGCCAAGTAAAGGCTCTACCCAGATATCATTCTTGGATTTGTCAGTGAAGGGAGTTGCGGAGAGCAGTAAAGATCCGGTCCCTCGAAAACGACAGAGACCAAAGTCTATCTCCCCTGGGACCCAGCCAGAGCCCAAACGTCCAGAGCTTAGAGTACCATCCGTCCCCACACCACCAGCCCCTTCCCGATGTGACTCCCCGACTCAGCCAAGACAGTTCACACTTACGGCTTCACTAAGTACTGTGTCCATCCCTAGTATTTCCCGCACCGATCTGGACTTGGAATACCTGGACGATGGAGCCTGTGACATTCTTGGTGAAGGCGGCTATGGATACGTCCAGCGCGGCAGGCTTGAACATGACGAGATGGCGACGAACATTGCCGCTAAATTCTTTAAGCCGAACCGGGCGTCTGTGGAGGAAATCGAAAGGGAGGCAAAGATACAGCGGTACCTACAAGACACCGGAGCTGTACCCAAAGTCCACGGGCTCATCAACATGGCTAGCAAAGGCGGCGATCCCATTCTGGTCCAGGAGTGTGTTGGTCAGGGAACAACTGTAGAGGATTTAATGGCCAGAGGGGCCGACAGAAAGACATGGCTGCAATTTACTCTACAAGCGGCCCAGGGACTGCAGAAAATCCACCAGAAAGGCGTCCTTCTGAACGACATAAAGTTCGACAACATCCTCTTGGACGACAGTCAAGAGTCCCTCAAGGTGAAATTCGTGGACATGGGTATGGCAACGTTTAACTCCAGCTACACCAGTACTGTGAACCCCGAAGACATGGTGGACTGCCATCACATTGCCCCGGAAGTTGTTAATCAAGCGCCGTCTAGCGTCAAGTCAGACCTGTACAGCCTGGGTTACGTCTTGCGTGTGATCGGGGAGGATGCTCATCTGCCAGACTTGGAAATGTTGGGGTCTTTGTTGATGTGTGACAATCCTGCACAACGACTGAGTCTTCCAGTTTTCGTGAAGTGTGTGGAATTTTTCATGAATTCTTGTAACTGAGTGCTCGGAGTTAATTCACCTGATAATATTGTCTGTGATAGAAACGAAGGTGCAACAAAATCTACCTCGGACTGTTGCTCTGTTTTGTTATTTTTCATTTTTACGGAGGCGTTAAAAAAAGTGCTAAAAACGAGAATGCTTTTCCACTGAGCCTTAAACACATATAGCACCTTGAAACACCCACACGTTCAGGTCAGGTGTTCATTACAACGAAGCAAATCGTGAAGATACATATTTATTCTAAAAATGTTCAAAGGCGTCTTTGTATGGAACTAGACAAAAGTATTACGGTCTCTTTCTTAGTATGTTTTTATTATTGAGAAATAAATGTACGCCTTCGATAGAAGTATTAATTTCCGCTGGTTCGGATATAGATGTATATCTAATTTTTATTACATTGTACTAATTAATACCTGTTATGAACATCATTTCTATATAGACGTCAAAATTTTGATGAATTCGTTAAGTGTTACACTAAAGTGTCTTTCTACTATAAAGAAACCATTTATTTATATGGAAATTATGTGTATATATATACATTCTTGATAAAAACACTATGATCTTTTATTTCTCGACAACTGGAGTGTTTGTTGTGTATTTTCTTCTACTCTTAATTCTTTTATGCCTTGTAACACATATTTTTCCTAATACATTGTATACCAGTATCGCTTTCTTCGTGTTCCACTGGCCATCCCTAACGTGGTTTGGTTGTAGAATCCCCGCCGACTCCATTGCGGCTGACATACATTTGTTTCTTCCATTTTAAACCCTTGAAAAACTTATACTTCCACCCTCAGTCATTAACTGAGCATGTTCATTTTTATCCCATGTATATAAATACCCAAGTGTTATGGGTTAGGATAACATAATGCTGGTTTATGGAACTGTACCCATGCTATGAAATAATGGCTCTCTCTATTAACGACAGGATGTGGAGGAAGGTGGTGGCCTGTTCGAATCCGGGATATAAACTGCCCTGGATGCGGCCTCACCTGATGAAAATTGTCAAAGACGGTTTGGTTTCCTCCACCCACAGGATGGTTAGTTAGGGTACCTGGAGAGACGCGGTAGTTTCCACCAGATCCTCCCAATTTTTTCTCTAGTCCTGAGAGCCAGTTAATGTAAAGAACACACCACATCATCAACAAATCATAATTTGCTAAGCTCGAGACATACACATGTACATAAAAGGAGGCTAGAAAGCGGCAATTACCTTTTGTTGTTTATTGGAATATATCTCATGTACATTTTTCAATTTCGGTAAGCATCCGAGGCACTTGAGTCTAAAGTCACCAGCCATTTCTTATCGCCAATAAAGTTTTAATGTGATAGAGAAAACAAATAAAGTAAACAGGACAATTGGGCTTTCTGACAAAATATCTAATCTTATATTAGAGTTATCCTTTGATAATTATTCTTTGTCCTGTTAAAGAAAAATAGCGTCAGTGAATCGAAGCTTCCTACTGGTGTGAGATGTGATACTGGTGCGAGGTTTGGTGATACTGGTGTGCGATGTCGTGATACTGGTGTGAGGTCTGATACTGGCGTGAGGTGTCATGCCATTGTGAGGAGTCGTGATTTTGGTGTGAACTGTGATTTGGGTGGGAGGAGTCGTGATATTGGAGTGAGGGGTCATGATTCTGATGTCAGAAATCGTGATACTGGAGTGAGGTCGATACTCTTGTGAGGTGTCGCGATACTGGTGTGAGGAGTCGTTATACGGTATGATGTGTCGTGACACTGGTATGAGGATTCGTGATACTGATGTCAGGTGTTGTCATACTGGTATTATTAATCGTGATATGTCGTAATACTGGTGTCAGGTGTCGTGTTTCTTGTGTCAGGAGTCCTGATACTGACCAGAGGTGTCGCGAAAATGGTGTAAGGTGTCATGATACTGGCTTGAGTAGTCGTGATACTGACCTGAGGTGTCGTGATAATGGTGTAAGGTATCATGATACTGGTTTGAGTAGTCGTGATACTGGTGTGAGTAGTCGTGATACTAGTGTCAGGTGTTGTCATAATGGTGTCATTTGTGGTAATATTGGTGCGAGATGTCGTGATACTGGTGCGAGGAGTCGTGATACCGATGTGAGGAGGCGACTCGTGATACTTGTGTGAGCTGTTGTGATACTGCTGTGAGGTGTGAACACAACTGTTAACTTGTACACAGTCCTATATAATTTGTTGAATGTTTTACAGAGGCTATAAGGGGAATTTTGTACTATACCTGCGGTTATAATAGCAATTAATTTTTGCTATTGTTTTGGAGTAGCCCAAATAACTTCCTTTCATAAACTATCAGCCCCCTAACAAAGTTCATTTCAAATTCAACAAATGTTGCCAGTGTGAGAAAAGTCAGAGTGACGTCATCATTTCTGTTAAGCATAAATATGAACACCAACAGAGAATTTGTGCTAAGGTGAATTGGTGGGTCTAATTTGTGGCTGTCTTATTACGAACATTTTGGATATCTGGAGGAGTGCTTATGTAAATGTGACAGAAATTGTAATATCTACTGTCAGACTTCCCCAGATTATAAAAAAAGTATCAATCAATTCAGATTTACTTTCCCATATAATTAATCACACACCGAGTCACTGTTCATAATCTTACACCCTAAGGGACCTATATAGAGTACAACCGACCGCTGTCCCAATGGCTGAAACCTCCAACTTAACGGTGTTGCACTAAAACTTCATTTAACACCGTCATGAAAAATCAACCATGCTACGTATTATTTTCTTGACAAGGCGAGAATCGGCTGTTGTTTGTCGTTTCTCCACTACATAGCCTATTTTCTCCTCTGGTGTGATCATGATAAAACAACGTCGTTCCCTGTGCCACTGCACGAAATCTCGGACGGATTTAAACTGTGGATTTCCACAAAAGTCGAAGGTATAAATTTTTATAAAAACATTACCTTATAAATGACAGGCCCAAACAATTACCACAGACATTTGTACGTGCAAAGTAATATAAGAGGTGAATAATCGCAGGACAAATTACCAAAACAAGGTAAAACATGAATATAACAAAGATGCCGAAAATTTAATTTAAAGAAAATTAAGCCAGTATCATACAAAGACGATTTGCAGTTTCTTAGAAGATGTCGGAATGGCATTTGGTGTTCAAGGCATGGAATTTACTGTTAGTTTCCATTTCCAAGGTCATGGTTTTCAGTTGACATTTAAACACATCAATGTATTCAGTGACGCTGGAATTACAACTATTCACATGTATTCACATTACTCTGCCGTTCAAAACGATGCTTATGAAACTGCCGTAGCAGCTGAATTAGAGGGAAGTAAATACAAAGAGAAATATATCAGTAAAGACCATCTAGGTTCCACCAGAATCTGTCACACGTTAATTTTTTGTGAAAGTAACTCCTGACGTAGACAGAAGTCATACCACAATCTAAATCACCTGTAACAATGGCTACAAACTTTGCTGTGAGAATAGCATATGTCTGGGAGGTGGGTGGGGTATATTTTATCCAAGTTAGGATAATTTTCATTATCAAAATTGCTATTTTCCCTCCTCTCATAAAAGCTGTGAGTGAAGGAACTGTGGTTGAATTACAAATGTACATGACACAAAACTGAAACTACACCGTATATAATAATAAAATTGCGTAGGTAGCCGTCTCAGTCTATCAGTACAATGAATAGATTTATGTAGGTAGTACCTTGAAGACTAACTATTCTTTCTAGAACTTAATCGTATTTTCTAGAAAGAATATTTAATCTTAAAGTTACAATATGATTATTTATTTACCCATAATTAATCTCCATTGTCTTTATTTTTGTATTTTCAAAGACAAAACCACTTTCATTGAACGTGTTCGGTTGATCTAATGTATAAAAGTTGCTAGCCTACATCACTGGGTTTTAATTCCAGGTTTGCCCATATCTTTCACAGTCACGGATCCCCTAACGTTTCTAACGTGTAAAATCGCATTCATGATGAACGTGTATTAAAAATGACGCTGGTTGGATATGGTTAAAGGTGTTTGACACGATTTGGTTTTCTTTTTGACATGTTGTCATTATAGCCAGACCGTGTAGGAAAGCCAGTAAAATATGTTCAGAAAGGAGAACACGGCGGGAAATAAAACCCGCGAGACTCGATCCAAACATAACGCTCGTTTCCGGCCCACTAAAGTCAGACTAGTCTTCGATCCACACTTCTCGTCTTCCTGTATAACATAGAAACACAGGTTCGGCAAGGAAAAGTGTCGCATGTAAACGGTGAGGTAAAGTGACGTATTTGGTCGTAATAAAGTCTTACAATACTAACGTTAATGGCATGAACGCAATTTGAGTGAGTGAGTGGTTTAACGTTGTACTTAACCATTCAATCCTTAGAGTGCATGTATTGTGCCTCCTTGTTGCAGAACGGATTTCCATCGGTCTTTTGAGAACTTACGATAAGTAGCCTTTGGATATTTCCTTATATGAAAATTTATTGGAAGTTTGGAAAATGAATCATATGTGTGGAGACCAGTTAGATCGCAATAAGACAACTGCCACCTAAGCACATACAGTTACTATTATTCTGTTGCTGTTCTTAAGCAAGGCCGCTCCGGCAAATAGTCGTTTTTAGGTTATTCTTCTCCAAAAGGCTGTGTCATCTAGGGACTTAACTTACGTAGTTTCGTTCACCAGTTTATTTTACCGTGTACCTGTACTACAGTTTTAGGCGATATAACAGCCCCATGAAGCCTTATTCCAACAAACGCTCTTGTATTACTACATCATAAAGTGTGGTGTACATCTGTGTAAAAATCTCATTTTGTGGATGAATAAATTTTGAGTTGAATTAAATATAATAATTTACATCAGGCAGCACTGGCGACAAATAAATGCTTTATCCACGTTTTTTTGAACCATTTCAACAGTTATGGCTAACCTGTTTGGTGTCGTCCACCTTACTTCCGGTTTTGCTCTCCGTTTTGGGGTCGCTCTTCTTCCGTCTAGAGAGAACGTTTACAAAAGCAAACTCGAGCAGAGCAGAGAAGACGAAGCCCAGACACAGGGCCATCCAGACGTCTATAGCCTTGATGTAGGAAACCTTAGGTAGCGTGTTGCGGAGACTGGAGCTCTGGGTAGTGAGAGTCAGCACTGTGAGCACTCCGAGCGTGATTCTGGCGGGGATGGCGTCCACATCGAGCCAGAAGGAGACCCAGGAGAGGATAACGATCAAGGTACTGGGGATGTATACCTGAAAGACGTAATACCAGATGTCTCTTTCCAGAACGATGGACGCCCGGATGCACGTGAAATTTCCGACTGCATGAAAAACGAAAACCAGACATTTAGTGTTTAAATTGAATGGTTTTATTGTTTTACTGTTTCATAATATATCAGGTGACTGTATATTCTATTATATTATATATAAAACATGTAAAAATTATACATAACGAAATTAAGCTGTAAGACTGTTTATATAACTCTGTTCAATACAAAATGCTACAAGCTTGTTTCCCTTTGTTATACACTGACTTCAGTTCATTTAATGTTGAACTCGGATTTTTACATTTGAAATCAATTATTCCAATAACTGAGCTATGGGAAATTCCCTCCAGCTACGGTTGCAGTACATTTATTTATTTATTTTATTGGTGTTTTACGCCGTACTCAAGAATATTTCACTTATACGACAGCGGCCAGCATTATGGAGGGAGGAAACCGGGCAGAGCCCGGGGGAAACCCACGACCATCCGCAGGTTGTTGATAGACCTTCCCACGTACGGCCGGGGAGGAAGCCAGCATGAGCTGGACTTGAACTCACAGCGACCGCATTGGTGAGAGACTCCTGGGTCATTACGCTGCGCTAGCGCGCTAACCAACTGAGCCACGGAGGCCCCCACAGTTGCAGTATAAACACCGCATGGAAAGTGGAAGTGTTTTGTAGAGTTGCACACGTAAAGCAACTACATATACATGTAGGCTATACGGCTTTAAAGAGGTAGTACTAGAGATTTTTGGCAAAAAATTCATATTCTCTCGCAATGAAATTGTTCTCTGTATTTACCAAGGACAGCTCAAATTATTGCCTTTCACTCAATATCAGACTCGTACCAGTATTATTCATAGCTTTGAAACCATTCTAAAACTTGAAAAAGTTACTATTATTTATGTGTTATTTGGGATATTCTAAAATAATAGCAAAAATTGAATTAGATTATTTGTGGTATGTATCGACATCGTCCTGTTGTTCGAAAGTATGTTAGCTAGCACTAGTATTAAGTCATATTTTATATTTAAATTTTTAGTCAAAGTCTCCTCAGCTGCAGTTCATATTTAATATAATGTTACACAATTTTTAGGTTAAATTCAAAATTGAAGACTTGGCTTAAAGTTAAATCTGGTATTAAGTCTTAAACCAGTTTTGAGCAACCGGGCACAAACTAAGTGAGATGGGTAAATAGCTGAATGATGGTACAGAACATTGCAAAGGCAGCTAGCTCAGGCGTATCATCAGTCTATATATGAGATACCCCCACGTTTTTATATAGCTCAGGTTAGGTAGATTCTTTACGGCATGTCTCGGTATACGATATGGCGTATAGTTCTATTGGATATGATTACAGTTATGACTTCACGCATGTATATAAAGTGTAGAAATCAGAATTACAGAATCTTCACTAGTTTCTTTACTAAAAAATGGGTATCGAGGACGGCATGGAATAGATCGCACAACCTATGAGCTTCGCACGAGAAAAGCTGTATAAGTCAGACGAGCAGTAGAAAGCATGGGGAAAGGTGAATAAACACGCCTCCTATGTGGCTGGGGGATCGGGGGTCAAATCCTGGCCGGAGGCCGTACCAGAATAACAAAAAAATTACAACAGAGTGCCACAGACACTTACTGCTAGGAAAACTGAAAAAGCAGAAACGCATTGAAGCGAACTCCCACTTTTGTTTACTCTGGCATTATACGGTTCTTTCAGCTGCAGTCATAACAGATAGAATTGTTAAAACAGATGGTAACAATGGCATCCTTGGCAATCAACAGCATACAAAATTCCACTAAGTCTTTCGAGAGACGCCCAGTTTAATTGTCCTATTTTAATTCCCGAAAATATAATGTCGGTCTGGTTTAATGAACTATAGCTCCTGAGCATTAGTCGTCAGTAGTTTTAATTTTTGTTTTCGCTTAATATATCTGTGAGTACGATTTACGAAGAAATAAACTGAGTAGGTTTAAGAGACTGAACCAATCATGATTCACATTTAGTGCTAAGTTACAGAGTCGTCCAACTTGTATATCGGGTGGGCATAAAACATTATCCTTTGTTCAAACTCTTTCAAACTTTTAGACATTCAAATGGGATGATTTTTTTAATATACTGACCAATTTTCAAGGTCATAGCTTGAGTAGTCTATACGCAGGGTTAAAATGAAAACATTGCCTCAAAAAACGCACGTTCCGGTGATCCACATTGCATCACTTATCAGGTGTATGAGTAGAGCGCGCTGCCAGATAGGCACAAGTTTTGCTGAATCAAGATGGTTTTCTCTGCGGTGGACAAGGAATTGGTCACCTTTTCAAGTAAAAGAAGATAGAAAATCATTTTGAAATGTCCGGAACATGCATTTATTAATCTATTTTGATTTTGGTCCCATGAACAGAAATCTTAAAGGGTGAAATTGAAATTTGGTCTGTATACTTTGGACATAATGGCCTTTGAGTGTGTAAATTTTAATAAGCTGACGTAAGAGGGTTTCGGAGATGCTGAGTGTCAAAGTACGGCTCATATTTTTATGCCAACCCAATATAATGCCTACAAGGGGGGGGGGGGGGGGGGGGGCCTACGTGGCTCAGTTGGTTAACGTTAATTCTGGAATTTAGTTTCTATCATCCGACAATGAAACAGAATGAAAAAGTTTATTAATACTGAAGACGTACAGTTTGAGTGTTCTATCAGGTGTACTGATATCTATAATATTTACAAACGCAACTGTGATATCTACATTTCGCCAAACCAAAACACTTGTGGGAATGCCGAAACCGAAACCGAAGACGTACAGCTGGTCTTAGTGTTGTGTCAGCTATCCTCATATCTATAATATTTACTGTCCTTAAAAACGCAACTGTGATATCTACATTGCGCCAAACTATACCGCTTATGCTAGCTATATTGGTATCTATATTTATTGTTCATAGAAATGCAGGTGTGATATGTACATTGTGCGAATGCGACTAACCAAACCGAAGACATACGACCACAAGTAGCAGTAAACATTAAACTAAAACTCGCTGAAAATATGAATCATTCCCCATTGTTGTTTAACGAGAAACATAAATTGGCACATGCGGAATCTGTACTGAAATTATACCATTTTTTTGGATAAGCACGGTTAGGGAAGAGGAATAATGTGTAATATTTTGAAATCAGAGATAAAGGAAATTACTATCCAAAGATTCGAAAATAAGGCCTGGTTTGTAAAATTCTGCATCAAAGCATTCTTGGTAGAAGAGAGAGAACTGACTTCCCATTAATCCGCTGTCCCTTGGCAGGAGTCACAAAGAAAACATGGACGGATTTTAAGAAGGTTTATTGATAAAATGGTATACATTTTCCCGTAAAGTAACCGTAATATTAACTATGCAGCTTGTACCGTCTGAATGAAGGGGGTCATTTCACCTCAACAAGGAGTATTTGTTTACCGTGATGATCAGTGAATAAATTAACATCTTTCATAAGTTGTGGATGCCATCGGGGTAAGAATTATTATTCCACTGTAACATCGAAAACCATTCTAAATGTTTCCACTCATGTGCAATTGTGAGATACAATTACAAATTCTTCCGATGTGCCAACAAAACATGCGATGTACTCTCTCGATTGAAAAAGGTCCTTCACTAATCAAGTTCACTGCAATTGGAGTGTTTTAGTGCCCTTTATATCATTGTCATCTACTGAAATATTGTAAAATAAATTTAAATGGTTCCAGGAATCGGTTGAATCCCACGAATGCAGCTTAAAGGTATGTCAATCTAGCCACCAACACCCCTACATCCGGCATCAAAACGGGACAGTTGCGGTTTAACGGCTCATACACATTTCCCAGACTCACCTTCGCCGTACGTTTTTGTGCAGTCAAGGGCCGTTGTGTCTTGTTTCCTGAACTGTGGTATTAACAGACTGTCTGAATACACTATAGGTTTGTGATCAAACCAGTGGAACACCAAGGAGTCCGTCGTGTAACTGTCTGTAACAATGAACGACGGGATGACGTTAAAAAGTTACAGAACTCTAAAGCATTTCCTACTCCGGTGAAAGCTATTGCAGCCCGTCAAAACATATAGCAAGGAAATGCGTATTTCAGGTTACAAGATTCACTCATTTCAGGAACCTCTGTCACATTAGGTTATGCGCTGATGTTTCTGTTTTGCTGAGAAAGATAATGGATTGCTTGGATTGACAAACCGAATAACAAAGCGATATAAACTATCATCAACTATTAGGAGAAACACACACATGTCTTTATTTGTCATAGAATGGGAAAAAACACACACATACTTACAACTTTCTGCAGTAATGTCACAGATTTGGGTGTCGAATGGGTATTTGTGCAATTCCATCATACACAATAACGTCACGGATAATCTGTGAACAGAAGTACTAGAAAGTTTAAAACTTTCACCATATATAGTAAAAGTCACATCAATGGCATGTTTTCTAATTCTTTCAAACAATGGAGTAAAAGAATTTACGATGCCTACAATTCTAAACTGGGTACAGATCAGAGATCATGTGTATCAGTCAATTTAAGGCTTAACTGTGAAATTCAAACTCAGCTGCAATCAAAATGTTTTGCTCTAGGAAGTTTAAACTTTGCACACTTGTTCTTTCCTGCAAAACAATGTTCAATGTAGCAATTTGAATTCTTTCCTGTTCCGAGTTTGGCTTTCTAAGCATGTGCAGTTTGTGATTAAAGTCTTGGTTGACAAATACCAGCCCTGACTCTTTAAATTTAGCCTCCTTGATTTCATTTGTGCAAAGTATAACTATATTTTACTAAAGCATTCAACCATTACTTCACGCTTCACGTCCACTGCCCCCATTTTCTCTACCTGACGCTGTATAAGATGGTGCCGTTCCGGTAGAGGTGCATAAGCTTGTTGGGCACGGTGACAATGTGGAAGGTTGCCCTCTTCTCGTTAGTAAAGTACAGATCCGGTACCCAGACCCTGGCCATGACCTTCGTGTCCAGCTCCAGTGGTTCTGTGATAATAGGGAAGTCGGAGTAAGACAAGCGGGCGTCATGCCACTTCTGACGGACGAAGATCGTCAGAGAGTATTCCTGAAGCAAGACACCAAAGGTGCAAAGACGCATGTTGATATTATAGATAACAAAGGTTGACAGCTGGTGGTCGGCATCAAAGAAACTAATATTAAACTTGAGTTAAAGTACTGCTCACAAAAGAAAGGTAACCGGGAATGTTTGATATTAAATGAACAATGGAATGATCTCAAGGAAAAAACCCTTTAAGGTACATGGTTGTAGATGTATTCTTCAAAGCTATGGCCTCAGTTTCTTTTATCATATAGAATCTCTGCATCGAAACAGACATTCATATACCAGCCGTCAACCAAACTGAACGTTCCGAGTTAATAACCCCTGGGACAATTCCCAAAACGACGTTTAACACACATCACCAAAGGATCACCGCCAATGCGGTCGCTGTGAGTTCAAGTCCAGCTCATGCTGGCTTTACTCTCCGACCGTACGTGGGAAGGTCTGAGAGCGACCTGCGGATGTCGTGGGTTTTCCCAGCCAACTGCCCGGTTTCCTTCAACCATAATGCTGACCGCCGTCGTGTAAGTGAAATATTCTTGAGTACGGAGTAAAACACCAATCAAATAAATAAATAACTTCGTTTTTTGTTGTTACCAGATTACTGATTTTCTTTTACCGGTATTTAGTTTTTTTCTGATATTAAGTTGTGCAGGTGCTGTTGTTATTCCTGTGGCCTATTTGTAGTGCTACACGAAAAAGAAAAGACCACATTCACCCGTACACCTGGCCAAGTTTCACTGTTCTTACCATCGTAGCTTCGTTAAAGGTGTCCATGCTGTAGATGTATATCTGCACCGAGACATTAGTCGGTATGTCTGAAATGTATAAAATTAATATTTAACTGTTAGGGAAGATATGGCATCGTAATAACGCCCAATTTACACAGAAGCAACCGATATATTTATTATTTATTAATTTATTAAGTTAGTTTGTTGCTGTCTAGCCCCATACTCAAGCATCTTTCACTTCTACCATTGGGGTTGGTTTTATGGTTGCCATGGACGTAACCGGAGTTCCCGCGAGAACAGTATCGGTTATCGTTACAAAAATGTGTATACCATGTAGCCTTATTTAATGTAAAACCGTTACGGTGTGTTGAAGACGGTGCTTCTACGTGCCTCTGGGATCTCCGGACATCCGGAAACTTACAAGACAGTAAAAGTGTGAAGCATACCACCAGTGACATAGAGTTCTGCATGATTTGAACATACCTTCGTCGTAGTGGGGTGAAATCTTGGGATCGTAGTCAATCAACAGGTCGTCAAAGATGGTTCGTCTGCGAATTAAAGATACAATATACAAGGCCACTTTGAAGAGAGTAAATCCAGAACAGCAAGGAAAGTTCTTTCTCATGTTCACAAAATCCTCAGTTGGGGATTTATTCTAGCTTTTCGTGTAAATGATTAAGTAATAGCACGCTAGATCCATGGCTTAGGAAGAATTAAGAAAAGCATTTATAGATATATCCGTGGGAAGGTCTGTCAGCAACCTGCGGATGGCCGTGGATTTCCCAAGGGCTCTGCCCGGTTTCCACCCACCATAATGCTGGCCGCCGTTGTATAAGTGAAATATTCTTGAGTACGGCGTAAAACACCAATGAAATAAATAAATAAATAAATAAATAAATAAATAAATAAATAAATAAATAAATAAATAAATAAATAAATATAGATACATCATTAAAATTAGATAAACCACATCAGAGATTATAGGACCACAGGGAACCTGCGGCTATACGCGTCTTCTGATTAAACCAAGGTTGTACTCCAGCTGTTCCAGATTTATCACTGAACTGAGCACCGACCTAATTTTCTGATATGAACAAAATGGCGGAAAGTTAATCTTAAAGTGCAGGATGACAAACCTGAAACGGAATTTTCTTTCCTTTATTTCACAAAATTTGTTTGTGATAGGCCACAACATATATTTCAAATGATTACAATGAATTTTATTTATTTATTTTATTGGTGCAAATTGTGTAGCACTCAAATCAATTCCGGTGTAAATAAAAAACTATCTCAAAGAAAATGAATATATCATACATTAATATGTGACAATTATAAATATTACCTGTAAATTTCTCAGTGATTTGTCTGTACAGAAACAAATTAAAAGTTAAAGCTAACGTCTTCTAAATCTGATCATCCGAGACAAAACTTTGTCTTATTTCTGTTTCGATAACATTTCATTTAGCAACAGATATGTGTACTCTGTGTGTACAGGTTTCCAAATCGCAGTGTGTACAGACATTATACACAAATATTTTCGGAATCTCATTCTACCTAGAAATATTGTTAGGTATACAAGACGGCACAGTATGGCCTCTGTACTTGACCGTAGTTAAGTCTGTGTCGTTCTTTGAGGTCTATATGAGAGAATGATCACACGTGTCAAAAAATCAATTCAGATCACAATCCAACAGGCCGATAAATTAATCAACAAACCTCACCTGGTACTTGCCATTTTTGCTGATGTTTCAGTTGTTGAGAATTCATCGCTCAATGAGAGCATCGTCACCAAACACAACAGTTGGACAGGAAGTCTGTGCATTGTTAGAAGTGTAGATAGCATGGCTTTGTGGAACACAGAGACACTTATCTTCGCTGCTCACCCAGGAAATGAAGGCGTTATACACAGGTGAGTTCCTCCAGACATCACTCGTTTTCAGGCATGTACGTCTCCATTACCATTTTTTACATCAAGGCCATCAGAAGAATCCGACCAATTTTGCCTTGGAGGGCATTGGAGGAGAAGAACAGATTTCCCCTGGGGATCAAGTAGCATCCAATCGTGCTGTTATCTTTATCAAAACGGCGTCAATTGCCGTATCGTTTCACCTCAAACGTGAGGAACTCCTAGGTTATCCAACAGCCTTGGGTGTTTGCTTTTTTTTCTGAAACTCAAGGAGATTTGTTTCCGTTGAGAGAAAAGCAACTACTTACTGCAGCAACAGTGTCAGATAATAAATCAAGCAAGAAAGTTGGTGTTTTAAAACAGCTTGTATTCAAGTACAGTTGCTTTCTCCCTATTCGCCTGTTGATGTTTTGGGATTTAAGTGTATAAATGAGTGATCTCAGAGATGAAGAAATCATACCCATTTGGGCCCCACTGCCCTTTACAATCAGTGTACAGACACGGAAACCTGCATATCGCGTATCTATACCTGGTAAAACAATAACTGTCTTTCTGCTTGTAGTAATTGTGCACCTGTATACAGTTTGGAAAATATGGTAAGATGGGCAATGTCTCTGATACAAGATATTGTAAGCCAACAAGTTGCGATGTCTGACTGAGATGTAAACTTGTATATAGATTTGATTTAGTGGGGATACAGTACATAACTGTAATATTGACAAACACTCGTGACAGTGCAAGTCAGTGCAAGCCACCTCAACTTAAGGCTGTACAAACCTATATAAAACCATTCATTGACGTCAAAAAGGAAATCACCATGAGAATACTGGCATAAGTATGGCACGTTACGTAAAACATATCTAAAGCTGTCAATATTATAATAAAAGGCAATATCTGTAGGTGGTCTAGACGACGGACATTATCTAGTATCATTATCACTGAGGCATTAGCGATCAAACGTCGATAATCGTATATTCAACAGCGTTGCGTTATAGTGTGGCAGGGCTGCGTGGACAGGTACGCGCTTTAAATGGAAGCTGTGTTCACCAGAAAACAGAGAGATCATACATGGCACGGTACAGGGATAAGGCGTCGATAAGCATATGGCTATAAAGTTAACCATGAACATGCTCATACTGGGTGGAGCCGAGAATCTGCTGACAGTTGCATAATGACATCGATAAAACGATATTGTGTTTTTTTTTCTCCTATCATAGTGACATAAATACTTAACTTCTAGACGATACAGATACATGCATATGTGTTCTACTTGGTATTTATTTCGGATTTTTAACTGACCAATCCATAACGTTCTTCCGAACGTCATTGCAACTGAATAAGGCTCTTATAACTGGCTCAGTTGACTGAAATGTCTTCTCGCACTTTATATGAGGTCACAGGTTCGAATCCAGCTCTCGCTAATTCGGCTTTGGCTTTAAGCAAGGAGATTTGTTATGTACCTGACGGAGAGCGGATATTTACTCCGGACTTACAGCCGTAAACCTGACTGATGGCGTATAAAATATTCAGTACACAGCGTTTAATAAACACGACTGCAATCAATACAGCTGACAAATTTTTGTCTATGGCTGGGGTCATAATTTTTAGACTAATTTACTTGAGCAAATGTCTGATGTTACATGCGTCTACTTTCATTTAAACATGTGCCGTACATACTAACTTTTCGAAGACATTGGGCAGTCAGAGTACCATACTTCATCATTACTGGTGTTATGTCCAATACCCGCCTAATAGATTTTAACGGCCGACCGATGTCGTGATGCAAAGGCTCCAGCGAAAAGGTATCATCCCAATCAGTATAATGCAACCACTTGAGATTTGGTGTATTGTGGACCATTTATCAAAGAAAAACTGAATGTTGTACTGAAACTTAAAAGAGTGATTATTTATATGCAAAACTTTATATCGTTAAAACTGCTGAAGTATGTAAAACATAAGCAATAAATTTAGAAGGACATCCTCAGTATGTCAATGTTATCTTATGTTAATTGCTTTCATGGAGCCATTATGACAGGGGGCCTCCGTTGGTTTGCCCGCTAGCGCAGCGCAATGACCCAGGAGTCACCAATGCGGTCGCTGTGAGTTCAAGTCCAGCTCATACTGGCTTCCTCTCCGGCCGTATGTGGGAAGGTCTGCCAGCAACCTGCGGATGGTGGTGGGGTTCCCCCGGGCTCTGTCCGGTTTCCACCCACCATAATGCTAGCCGCCGTCGTATAAGTGAAATATTCCTGAGTACGGCGTAAAACACCGATCAAATAAATAAATAAATAAACATTATGACATACGTTTTGGTCCAGTTAAGAAAACTTCATTTTAACATCATATTTCAGAATAATGCCATCACATGCAACACTAACGTTGTTTGATTTGGAAACGAAGAGACAAATGTTCTACCTGACGAAAGGAGTTGATCCTTATGAAGGAAGATGCATACGGTCAGTCAACACGCTTTGTTCCTAAGAGAGGAACGACTCTGCTAATAAAACCCTCACAGTGCACACACAGGAAACCAGCCTGCTTTGTGCATGTTTGACATTCAGTAATAATTCCACTCTCCGACTAAACCAACAGGTCGGCAGTGATGGATATAGAGGCAAACAGCGTCCCCGTGGTTAAAGTAAGCTGTCTGGCAGTCGCACCAGAAAATCTACCCACTGGCTGACAGGTAAATCCCGAGTACGTGAATGTGGTTACGGGAGAACTCTATATAGGCTGTGTAGAAATGGTATACACTGGACAAATATAAACCTCTCATCCCGTGTATACACGATCTTAATTCACTTCTACATTTCTCAAGCTTTACACATATCTATCTCTCTTATACCCTCAGAGAATACAGATGACATTTCGGACATAGCCTGGTTGCAGTCATGTATCACTGTCTCAGAGCTGTGTTCTCGTGTATGTCTTCATTAGTTTCCCATCTTACTTGCACCAGTATTGCCTCTGGCCACTGCCAGATTCTGACCCTTCAGTTGGATACACAATGAAATGCCAAATGGCCTAAATCATCTGGACATGATTGATCCATTATTCCAGCAATCCACATTCTCTTATAATATACCTATTGTCTTACGAACAATGTCTCAACCTATATACATACATAATTCAGCTATCCATAAATGTGCATGCTGGATTTATCTACCTGTCATGAAGCAACTTTTCATGGTCTACTATGTGAAAAGATGATAGAGACTAAGGCAAGTCAGTACCAAAGATTGTCTCGCAAACTGTGTAGTGCCTAAACGCATTACAATGATGTTATGCTATACAAATAAAGGGAAGTAAATTTATCCTCAGTTTAAAGCGGCGTGCAGAATACACTGTTATTTCAAAATCATTTTTACGTTCATCATAAAGTCTGCTTCGAAAATATATCGAGATAAAGGAAAAGAATACACACGGCAGTGGCATGAAAACAATTTATTTTATTTTATTCATAGGTTTGATTTATTTATTTATTGCCTTCTTTTTTTATACAGGTATTTATTCATTTTTTAAAAATAATATATTTCTCTGTCGATAAATCTGATTTTCAAGATTAGTTAGAAAAAAAAGACAATGATTCTTGAAGGTGACCTTATTGCTGTCGACAGCCTTACCAAAAAATCGATTAATTAATTACCGTTAAATTTCTTTCCAGATACACTTTTATACACCAGCCCTATCATTCCTTTCTCCATACAGTTTTATACCCCAGCCCTATCATTCCTTTCTCCATACAGTTTTATAACCCAGCCCCGTCATTCCTTTCTCCATACAGTTTTATAACCCAGCCCTGGCATTGCTTTGTCCATACAGTTTTATAACCCAGCCCTGTCATTCCTTTGTCAATACATTTTAATAACACAGCCCTGTAATTCCTTATTCCATACCCTTTTACAAACCAGCCCTGTCATACCTTTGTCCGTACAGTTTTATAACCCAGCCCTGTCATTGCTTTGCCCATACAGTTTTATAACCCAGCCCTGTCATTGCTTTGCCCATACAGTTTTATAACCCAGCCCTGTCATTGCTTTGTCCATACATTTTTATAACCAAGCCCTGTCATTGCTTTGTCCATACAGTTTTATAACCCAGCCCTGTCATTCCTTTGTCAATACATTTTAATAACACAGCCCTGTAATTCCTTATTCCATACACTTTTACAAACCAGCCCTGTCATACCTTTGTCCGTACAGTTTTATAACCCAGCCCTGTCATTGCATTGCCCATACAGTTTTATAACCCAGCCCTGTCATTGCTTTGTCCATAAATTTTTATAACCAAGCCCTGTCATTGCTTTGTCCATACAGTTTTACAGCCCAGCCCTGTCATTCCTTTGTCCATACAGTTTTATAACCCAGCCCTGGCATTGCTTTGTCCATACAGTTTTATAACCCAGCCCTGTCATTCCTTTGTCAATACATTTTAATAACACAGCCCTGTAATTCCTTATTCCATACACTTTTACAAACCAGCCCTGTCATACCTTTGTCCGTACAGTTTTATAACCCAGCCCTGTCATTGCTTTGCCCATACAGTTTTATAACCCAGCCCTGTCATTGCTTTGTCCATACATTTTTATAACCAAGCCCTGTCCCATTGCTTTGTCCATACAGTTTTACAGCCCAGCCCTGTCATTCCTTTGTTCACATACTTTACACCAACTTATATTATTGAACGTGATAATGGCGTCTGCGTTATAGATCGACACTAATATAAGGTGATACCCCAATGCACTAAACATGATCACTAATATGAACATATTACCGTGGGGATAATGTCCACAGATCTGCTTACGTACATCCGGTTGGTTCCTGTCAAGTCACACTTTAAAGTAACCAGTCCATTTGGCTTGTATCACACCGTCAGTTATTTGTGCAAATTTGAGATAGGAAAATCACAACGTGTGCCAATGTGTTTAGAGATGAACTACATTCGACTCTTAACACAGGCTCAAATTCAGATCCAATTAACTTCAAATTATTGAAAATGAATTAGCTTTGGCGCAAGACGAAGAATAAGTGGTTGGATATGAAACTCAGTACGAAAATGAGATTACCTGCTCAGTCATTATGATAATGAAGGTGACTTAGCTTAACAAAATCGTCTTATTTACGATTTGTACTACCGACTGCTGTTTAACAATCAACTGTGCGCCTAACTTGAGGGGGTTCACATTGTTGCTCAACAGTTACGGTTTTACAACTCTTGTTGCCGTTTATTAAATAATGAAGAATCTATAAGATCCTTAAATGACATGCAATACGGTCACTCGCTTGGACCCGAATCTAAACTGGACAGACCTCTTGACTTATACGGCTCCAATACGGCTCCAATAAGTCATGTAGATTGTTCATTTACGCCACCAGTCCATTTCAGTACAACTCCAGTGGTTCTGGATTTTCACCTAGTCAGTAAGCGATACCAAGAATGTAGAATAGAATGTTAGTGCTAATACTGCTCACATAATAATAAAAAGATACACGTAATAATGACAAGCCTTTGAGATTTTTGTGTATGTCTTTGCTTCCAGCCAATTTAGCCTATTATCTACCTATAAACTGATGGTCTTCTCCCGGTAAGCTAGTTCTTGGTGAAAATGCCAGATGGTACATTGTCATTGGCTTTAGATAAACAAAGCTTAGAAGAACGTAAGATGGCACAGCCAACTAATTATCCTATTCAGTTTCGAAGACAAATCCAAACGACTTGGGTTAACAGCGGCAAGATATTTATTGCCAGGTATAGTAAAGGGATCGGCAGTTAATACTAGGTCTCATTTACGTAATCACGAATGTTAACAAAACGTGGCCAATTAACGAAAGTTTAAAATTAGGTTTGCCCTACCGCAGTATACATACCTTTGTAACGTTAACGTGTAAATTTATGTACACGTCTGTACAGAGTGGACACACAATTGTTAGGCAGCAGAGATTAACCCCTTGACAATTAACCATACAGAATAGTATAATTATATATAAGCAGTCCTGCTCTGTACAAAGATCCGTTAGCTGGTTGTGTATACCGTGCGTCAAGAGTTCGTTAAGATCACAAGATGATGTGCTTTGCGCTGAGGATGTTTACCTCATGTCTATCTGTTACACTCTCCAGCGATTTATGATCTTGTGTTGTAATTGAAGTCGAAACTTCAAGAGTGGGTTAAATTGTAACATGCGCTTAGGTATATAGAGGCTTCGCATTACTAGTAAACTAGGGGTTCTACAGAATGTAAAAAGGTGTAAGCGACATAACAGACATTGGCATATACCAATCATCAAACATAATAGACGTTCCCAGAAACTAAAGGAATTCTTAAGAAAACCCTGTTTAAATAATTACCCATCACAAATAACAATCACCATAAATATCAGAAAATGTCAGAAACGAAGTAAAGTAACAAAAACCATGCAAAGAGGAAGCAAACAGCAAATTTTAATTGTATTATACACTCGTAAATGAACATGAATCGTTATCATTGTCCATTACTTGGGGAAATAGAATAAAGACATAGGTAAATTATCTGGTTGGTGTGCATGATTTTCCACAAATTACATTTTAGACAAGAATAGCTTTTTCCGCGTTACCGCCATCCTTAATTAAATGATATTGTGCATGGACATTTAACCTAGAACTACTAAAGAGATACAATGGCGTCAGCCTGCGTCTGTGATGTCTGAAGAACAAATAAACATGACCCACTGTGTTATAGCAGTTTGTAATCTAACTAGACATAATGGACAAAGGCAATAACACAAAAAAATGTCTGCTTGGCGGGAAACAAAAATGAATCTTTTTCAAGCACGCTTACTCTCATTTACCAAACGGTATACTGATAATCTAGAAGCCTTAAATAACTTGTGTAGGTAGCAATGGCTTCAAAAGAAATCTTCTGCCGTCCAGTAGAAACGTTACTAAGGTTTTTTTTTTTTTGGGGGGGGGGGCGAGAGAACGAAAAAGAAACACATGTTGCACATGCAACTGATTTGTATTCAAGTGAGGTTTTTAGCATGATATGAAGCAGATGACACTTCTTGACAGGAAAAATATTTTGATGAGCAATCATATTTAAAGTAATAAATGTAATAAAGTTGAGCCCATTTTTTATTTGTATTGTTTCTTTGGACGTGAGCATATATCCACTTTCATTAGATTTAATGGAAACGGATGGCGTATATTGCAGAGACGTACATACGTACAAATACAAGGGTTTACTGTCACAGAATATCTCACTTATACGACGGCGACCCGCATTATGGTGGGTGGAAACCGGGCAGAGCCCTTGGGAAATCCACGGCCATCCGCAGGTTGATGGGAGACCTTCCCACGTACCGCCGTAGAGGAAGCCAGCATGAGCTGGACTTGAACTCACGGAGGCCCCTCTTTCATTAAGTAGCAATATAGCCCTGTATGTAGCGGGCACATACTACGTTTAGTAGCGTTTCTTAGCACTCTTGTGTCGATCTCAGTCATGCATGGTCGCATATTATTACAGAAAAATAGTGTGTCAAGGATGTGTCATCAAATACCTTCAATTTAAGTTTCTTACGTTTTACACTTTCTTACGTTTTACACTTCTCTTGTAAGTAAATGTAGCCAGAATTTGCGCACGGCGTTGTGCTTCACAATTGTGTTTACTTGAGCTTTCACTGCAATAGGGGCAAAGTATTCAACATGTTTAATAAATCGCCACGATTTTATGTGAACAGTTGAAAAGATAAAAGTCCAAATGAGATAAATATTCATATCTTATACACTGGTCTGTGAGAATCGTTGTTTTGGCAATATCTCTTTAAACTTTTGTCCTGAAATGTCCACTGTCCACTGAAACGTTACGATAACGACCACACAGAAAAGACCAACGTCGACAGTTTCTTGTCGTAAAGGGGCGCGAGGGAGCAGGGAAATATTAAAAAATCCGTGTCTGAGAAATATATATCGCTATAGCAATTAAAAAGCAAGCCACTACCCTCCCCTCCCTCCCTTTGTATTTGTAAAACTCAATGTTTCTTATTTACAGAAATGTCACATTTATGGTTCAGCAATGGTTTCCTCACAAAATTCTTTACATTCACTCATCTCACATGCAACCCAAGGGAAGCGTGAAGTGAATGGTTTTGGTATACATTAGCCCGAAAGCGATAATTTACATCATAGAACCATAAACGTATGAAGTGCTTTACTGGTCGCAATTACTACAAACACGTTTGACAAGTGTTTTATATATAAACACTGTTGTGGCTTGCTCACCGTAAAGTTGAAGATTTGTTGAAGATTTGTAACAAAATACTGCCAAAAGCCAAGTGTTATGTCATAGATAAATAGGACACCTTACCTGGTAAGTTGACTGTGTGATGACCAGGTATTGCGGGTGCCTTTGTTATACATGCAACCAATTAAGTGCCAGCCTGTAACAGGCTCTGGCAATGAATCGTTTGCTGCTAACCCTCTTCCCTTGCGAAACTCATACTTTGACCACATACTACACAGAGCGCATGTTAAGACATCGATTACACATGCTGCACGTTATTATCTGTACATAATGCCGCACAAACGGTATTTATCTTGGAATAGCTGTCATTAATAAGGTCGGATTGCTGTATACTGTACAGGATAAAAATCCAGGGAAAATGTTTCGTGGCGAATGTTTGAGGTTCATTTAATATTTACCGACGGTCAGGAAATCGGAATTATCAAGCCAAACAACGTTGTTACCGTTAAATTGCGACGCACGTCCAATTGGTCGACCTATAAATTAATAAACCGTTCCAGTAAGAGAGGTGTAGTGAATTGAACGTCCATGGAAGTCATTCCACCAAGGAATAATTACCGTTAACGGAGCGAGTAGGGCAAATAATGCTTGTTCGTTCAAAAAGAAATGCCAAGTATAAATCATAGACGCTATGCATAGATGTCACAGTAAAGCCAAGCAATAAGATAGCGTATCCTGAATATTGCATGGAGAAGAATGCTACTATACTGTATTACAAAAAACACACTGCGAGTATAGAATAGTCTTGAGTTAATTTTACCCCAAAATCGATGTCGTCAAACCCGAAACATCCTAAATAATCAACATTTGTCTACGAATCAACCGCTATCGCTTATAATCGCTTGAAAACGCCCTAAATCGTCACAAACCTGTAGGTCCTATTTGTGATATTGTATACTGGATTATGACATTTTTGGCTGATGTACAACCGATTTTTCTTGCTGTTTTTCTATCGGAAGGCCGCGCAGAGGTTTTTAAAATATAACAAAAGTTTCATTAAAGATTGATCGTGCGTGGAAGCGGCGAGATGAGCTGCCGTGTGCAGATAAATGGACTCCTGGTCCGTTATCTAGACCGCTATACACACAGACGGAGGGAGAATGAAGCTGGGGTTGTTGAGACAAGACTATTTGTTGTACCATAATTATACCTAGTTTTCTTTTTTTAAGGTTAGACTGCTGTATTAAGCGTTATGGCGACTATACACATAATACAGGCGTATTGACGAATCTGGTCACATTCGAATGTTTATTGGATTTATTTGAAAGGTTTGTAAACATGCGTATCTGCAATAAGACGATGATTCCAATATGTTTTCCGAAATAAAACTGTTTCCCCAAGCATACACGGAGAGTATTCGTTATATATACAGACCCTGTAGTTTCAGTAATTAATGTACTGTATGGAATCATGTGCATGTAGTCCGTGGAATCATGTACATGTACTCCGTGGAATCATGTACATGTACTGAGTGGAATCATGTACATGTACTGAGTGGAATCATGTACATGTACTGAGTGGAATCATGTACATGTACTCCGTGGAATCATGTACATGTACTGAGTGGAATCATGTACATGTACTGTATAGAATAATGCACATGTACTGCATGGAATCATGATAGATAGATAATTTAGCAATGGCAACTCGGTGTACATGCATGGTATTTGCTGGTACAGATTCTAACAACTCCTGATGTCGATGTGCAATTAAGCGGGGAAATGTGGTGCAGAACGGTAAAAAATTCTTCACAACGGCGAAGTCGAGATGTATAAAAATATGGGACATTGTTGGGGTATTCAATCTCATATTAGCGAATATCTTCAATATGTCCACCTCCCATCCCCACCGCCACCATAACCACAACCACCACCACCACCACAACCATCACAACCGCCACCGCCACCGTCACAATCACCACCACAACCACAGTCACAACCACAATTGTCCATAGTTGTAATGACGTTGTCACAGATAGCCTAATGTTTGTCCGATGCTCAGGCCGCACATTACCCGCCACTTAACACGGATTCAGTGGCTGATCAAACTGATCAGGTATAGCGGGAGGGGGGGGGGGGGTCCGGTTTTACAGATCATCTTTAAATAACGGTGAGATATAGATTTACTAAGACGAGTGGGGTCACAGAATACGCAGAGGAACCCTGATGGAACGTGATGGTTGTTCGCATTGGGACATGTTCCTCTGAGGCTACGGAGAACGAAGGCAGGGACAATTGGGTGTATTAAGCTTCAGGCCCGTGTCCGACGAGAGCGCATAAGCAGCCTTAGCCCCAGGCATTGATCACCCTACACAAGGAACACAGAAATGACATTCGCCTGTCTATCGGTTAACGAATTACTTCAAGACGGGCGTCGTCCATTCGCTCCCTCAGCTACGTTCACGATTTTATAAAAGTTTTTCATCTGAAACAGCACTTGGGATATCATTTACTGGAAAGGGTGAGTGCATATTGTTTTCTCATTTTCCAGGATGTTTAACATTGAACGCATTCAGGTTAAAGACACCTCGGAAATCGTTCGTGATTAAAAAGTATCCATTTTTTCAGACTATAATATTCTGAGCTCAACCATGTGGAGAGAATCTTTGATTTTGTCGCACGTATTATTGAATTATCCAAAATCCAATATCAAGGTAAAATCGTTTGTCCAAGAAGATGATATTAATGATGCAATGACCGCCAGTTATCCTTGTGAAGTGTCTTGAGCGTTAACAGCAAAGTACATTTATATGGAAGATTATATTTCTATTACTTCCCGCCTTAAAGGGTTCTTAAAAGAATTGATGTTATGGGTTATTACAGTGTGAATTGGTCATAGGTGTACCCCACCCTGTGTATGTTTCACGAGAATTATAGACATTTTGGAACAAGGTTAGATCTGATAATTAAAGATAAATTTTATTAAATGCAGTAAATAGCTCAAAGAAAAACTAGTATTTGAAATATTAAATTATTTATTCATTTATTTGATGAGCGTTTTTTAAAGCCTTGAACACAACATTTCGTTTATGTTAGAGTAATCTGATTCACGAGTAAAGCAAAATGGGCTAAGCCCGAGGACAATATAAATAATTGAATATCTCTGCTTTGAAATCAGCTCATCGGAATTATTGAGATTTTCCCAGATGAAATAAGCTTAGGAAATCAAACACTTGAGGCCATGATGGTTTATATTTGATCTTAGCATTTACTGGCTCTTGTAACAACTGAAAATGTGATGAGTTGTGACTGTTATCGAACCGCTTTTAACAGTAATGCCGATAATGGTATTATAAAATACAACGAGGCTCGTACATTTTACTGTGTCACAATATTGTGGATTCACTCTGATAATTCGGACCTTTTATTTTCTTTTGACCTAGCTGTTTGACGGTAAACTGTATAATTTCACTTGGGGAAGTAGGCCTACCTACATCGACGTGTGCTCTCTCTGGATATCCATGTAAACATCCTTCCATTCTGTGGATATCTGTATACCATCGTTCCAGGCTGACCACATCCTGTGGATATCCGTATACCATCGTTCCAGACTGATGACATTCTCTGGATATCCGTAAACCATCCTTTCAGGCTGTCCGCATTCTCTGGATATCCGTATACCATCTTTCCACACTTACCACATTTGTGACTTCTGGTTTCCTTACCACATCCGAGTACGATCCAGGTAAAATTTGTCTAGCATGACTGTTGTACCACGAATCTGGTCACTGCTCCTTAGTACCTTGTTTTCAGTACAATCGATCTATCAATAACTCCGAACAGCTGTCTGTCGTTCTGTTTGCAGATACTTGAAAGAGAGGATGTATATAATCGTTATCTCTGTGTTGATATCTGGGATACCACCACCCGTTATACGTAATTAAGTAAGCATCTTCAAGTGTTTACAACATAGTGGTATACGCACCAAGTTAAAGGGAACAGCTCTAAAGCTCGTACAGTTAAAGATGTGGGAGAAAGGCGTAAAACCAAAATCAAATAAATAGGCCCTAAATATATATTTTTTATTTATCTGTACTCGTAGCATAAACTCCAATTTTCTGTTGACCAGTCAAAGGCAGATCATAATGTGCTCACATTTTTCACGTTCTCTGTCTATATGTCTGATGTAGTCCTCTGTGTTTTAGACATTTATGGTGATGTGGGGTGCAGCTACAGTCCTTGTCTTACTATCCATTGTTCGATGTCGGGGTAACAACTACACAGGAGAGATCCCTTCCCGGTACTAAGACTTGCCTACATGATTCCATGAATTGTGGGGATTTTCGGTTGGTGAATGTGTATGATGTTGCAAAAAGAATAATTTTATCGAAATGTGATAAAAAATCTAAAAAAAAACAAAAAAAAAACAAAAAAAAAACAGGCAAATATTAGAATAAAATGTCTTTCTAGCTGAAGCATTTTGGTATTCGTCTAATTCGAATTATTATCGTTGTGTCATTTCAAGAATATATACGCATCAAGAAAAAATCATGTATTTAAAGTGCTCAAAAAATCCAGGCGTCTCTGAATTTATGTTTGTTGCTACCAAAACTCCTCATTAATCTACATAATTGAGTACAGATGCGATCACTTAAGTATTCGTGTATCTGCCTATAACAGGCCCTGGTGTAAAGGTGAAGAAAGTGTTTTCATACAAAATATTTAATGGCGTCGTTACTATTTGAATTGACAGGCGATTCCTTGTAAAACACATACTAGCCGACTATGACCCTAACGTGGCACCTGGCGATTTGGAGAGTAAGTTTCCGCCCAATTTTCATTTAAACCCAAATAATGGAAACTAAAATAGACGACATTCTGTCTTTTTTATGTTGTCTAGTCATTATCTATACAGAAAAAAACTATTTGATGTTTTTGTCATTAAACGCCAGTTGTAAACAATCAAGCCAACATTCAGTAAATTAATGCAACAGACTAAAGAAATTCACTAATTAATATGCACTATGTACCGAAAATTACTGGATTTCCTGTATTGTTTCAGCACGATTTGAAACATCAACAACAAAAATATTACTATTATGACCTATATAAATTCAAGTACTAGTATCAATCACACAACCTCTTAACCAGGTTGTCATAATAATCCTTCACATTATTCAAATGACACTGTTACGTCCATTTATCCTTGGATACACACATTTGGAGACCACTGGCGTCCACACAGGTGAGGTGTGCGTGCAACTGTTGAGACTTGACGTCAGGCAGTTCTCACGTGATTCATGTACATTCATGTGTTTCATTTTTCTTTGATTCAGTCAAGCCGACTGAAGTGGGAGTGCAGATGTACCTACGACACCTCGATTCATTTAACGAGGCTACCATGGTGAGTATAGAGGAAACTTAACGAAGCCAACAGGACAAGCATTGGCCGATAATGAAACTTAACGAAACCAGTATGGTGAGTATGGATCGAAAGCGAAGCTTAACGGTGGCATCATGGTGAGCATAGGTCGAAAGTGAAATTAACGAGGCTACCATGATGGATATAGGTCGACAGTGAAACTTAACTAGGCCACCATGAGGATTTTTGGTCGAAATTAAAACTCACCGAGGTCACCATGATGAGTACCGGTGCAGGTCGAAAGTGAAATTTAACGTCATACAATATTGATAATTCTCAAACAAGTCATATTTAAGCAATTCATACATTCATACTCGACATAAACCATTAAGGTGAGCAGAGAAAGTACGTCCTTCAGCATAATCTCATTATAGCTATCCAACAAAGTATCGAAATGCCGCTTTTCTTAATGTGTCTAAATTAATGTGAAGAAATACAAACCGCGTTTATGACAGAAGACAATTTTTTCACCACGTGTGCTTATAAACTGCAATGCAATAATTCATTTCGGCGTAAAAGAATTATTTTAATATTGAAAGTATATCGCATGAAATGAATATTCAATCTCATCACTGGATGAATTCAAGTCGTCAGAATCTTTGTGAGATTGGGAAATGCGTGCATCCAGCAATCTAAAACTTCCATTTTAAGTAGTTCCGAACTACTCTTTTAGTCAAAGCTGTTCCTCCTCCAGATGACAAAAGCAGCCGACAAGTCCAAGCACAGCACACTGAACTTTATGGCCACTATATTACACATTTCGAAAACCATAAAATTTGGGAAACGAAGAATAAATTGACATCTTGTAGACAGTCACCACATTTAATTCCTTACGGAGTTTATAATGGCGAGTTTTGCCTAAAAATCAATCAGCACAACTTAAATCGATTTTTTGCTGTTTATTCTGGAATGGCCTACACAGTCATCTTTGACAAAATATGAACCTTGTCTCTGGACGTATTACAGGTAATAATATTCCTAAAATTTATAATGCGCCTCACTTTTTGACTTATTCAAACTTGGTGATCATTTTAATACTATAAATAACACAGGTACAAGTCTGATATTTTCTAAAAGGAAATAATTTGAGGGCAAAAATCCCCGGTGTACCCTATGTAGCATCAAAAGCAAGAAGGATTACCTTCAAACAAAGGTCGTGACTACGGGTGACAGGAAGAGATACACTGATATCAAGCCTGTTGGTAATATCCAGCCGATATTGCTGCTAATGCTTTCAATTTGTTTAAATGATCTTTTACGATACATCATCTTGTCTGCCTTATTTCGTGTTAAATGTAATAAGTTTTTAGATCTTTCCATCAGTCCTGTATGTTTATGAAGATCACCATGATTGGCATCGTTGTATTTTGTTATTAAGACGACCTTACTTATCATTTATCAAGCTCTTTCCACCTTTTCGCCAGTCATCAGTTTGACGACCTGAATGAATGAATTTGTAAATGAAGGAACCTTAAAGACGACAGAGTGGGTTGTGTTAAAGAAGATGTTACACACACACAATATATATATATATATATATGCACGAATATAAAAACTAGAACAAGCGTTTATGAACACTGGGGTTATACAAAGGAATGGAATGATAATGATGATTGAAAAATATATGAATGAATGGACACAGCGAGTATACACATCAGATAAAAGAAGAGAGGGAGTAAAAAAGGCAATTTAGAGTAAAAGGACAAAGAAAGGGTAAAAGTGGGAGGCAGGATATGAAGGAATGAATAATAGAGGAAGACCAGATAAATGGGCAACAGGAGTGAAGGGTAAGGGAATTGTTAATTACGGTGAGTTACCTTTACTCATTAATACTATTGTAGGATTTTGATGTGACCTTGTTCTTGCGTCTGATTTGGCTTGATCCTCGCCTAAGTTACGGTAACTACAGCCACATCCTGAGCCCTTGGAGCTGAATGTCAATGTGATGGACAGCTTGTGGGTGCCTGACTTGTTCTTCGCCAATGAGAAGACCGCCATGGTTCATGACGTCACGGTTCCCAATCGATTAATGCACGTGTACAGGAATGGCACAGTTAGATACAGCGTGAGGTGAGAGGTCAAGCCAGAGGGTCCAAACAAAGACTGTTCACGCTATGATTAGTAATGTCTTACAGCATTTTTATAATTCATTTGCTCAGTGACATTTGGCTGTGGTAGGACAAACCTAACGGGACAACCCTTTGCCCTTCTTCAGTTATGAAATTCGATAATGTATTTTAATTTCAACACAGTTCGCCTTGTTGGCGCATGTTCGTCCACATCTTCGTGCTTTCAAACGAGAAATACGGCGTTGGTGCACTGCTTTGTCTAAATACATATTCGTAGTTTTTGGCTTAAACCAGGTTAAAGAAATGACCCAATCAATGGCTTAATCAATACATAATCAATGCTCTTGCAATTGTTTGAATAACAACGGCTATATTTATGACACAATTTGTTTACATTGTCTACTTTAATGCATCAGCGGAATGGAAACAGTTCTTGGTTTGTAATGTCAATGTATTTATTTTGCCTTTACAATTTCTTTCCGTCAGACTTTCCATGAAATTAGGCTGTGAGATGAGCTTACAGTACTACCCGTTTGACAGTCAGACATGCCTTGTGGAGGCTGAAAGTTGTGAGTTTCCTACCATCATAACTACCTGTGTCACAATACTTCATGGATACAATTAAATGATCAAAGAAGTTTCATCGGACATGCTTTGTTGTCGCACATAATGTAGATCTTGTTAACGCCGGTTATGTTTCCCATTTTTAAATGATTTAGCTTTTCCTATAATATTCTTGAGCAAATACATGAAATGAATTAGATTTTCTATTCTGTATACCGTATAATAGTTTTGGGAGGAATTGTCCGCCCAAGTCTGTGCCAAAGGTTGCAGATCCGGTACGTGCCTGTTACATACCCTTGTATATCATGAGTCCAGTGTTTAATAGACCCCCTCCCCTCCTCTCCATCCCCGACAAAAAATTTGTTCTTTATGTTTATCGCGTTTTCTTCTCAGCTCGTTTTATTCCTCAGCTTGATGCTTATTTCAGACGGACACACAACGGATTCTATGTTATTCTCCTGGTACGGAGACAACCCGTTTATTACTCCTGATGATATGCTCGTCGCACATTTTCACATAATGAAAGTGGACACAATCGATTGCACAAGAGGTTATGGGACAGGTAAGTTAAAAGAAAAGACAACAAATAAGTTATTCAGAAATAGGTGTGGAAACATACCTGAAGGGTCATAGCCATTGTTCTAATGTACTTGGTTACTCAAGAAATCGATTTCTTATCTGGAATTCGTACGAGATCATGAGATGTGCCATAATAAAACAACTGGATGTATGATGTCGCCCCACTTATACCCCAGGCACCTATGGTTTAAGGGCAAACTAGGGTTCAGGTGACGTAAGCGGAAACAGCTGTGTTTGTGGGTTATAGAGATAACTCGCGCCTGACTGACGAAAATTAATAACATCGCTTTCGATTCTCTCATTGTGTTCGGTTTTGCTTATATTGAACTGTGATATCTCCGTTATACAACATCACAAAGAAAAAAGTTATGTCTTTTTAAGTTTCATACAGTTTACCTTATCGATGAACATTCACTGCGGTGTTTCTTTCAATCAGCATGTATACACTCCCGATTATTCCCCGTGATTTATGAGATGTAGCCCCCGTGCAAGGTATGCCATCACAATCCACCCGTTCATACGTGTGAAGATTGTATAGATATATTCACCAATAGTTGCAATTCTACATAGGGTCTGAATCTCCATTGCATAATACACGTTATCCTTCTCAGACAGGATAAAATCTGAATCAAGCAAATTTCACAGTACAAGCCTTTCCTGTCATGCTCCGAGAAGACTTGTGGGATCGAACACGCCTGTAGATGATGTCGTTGTGTTAATTGCTAAGTTGGCAGGCTTCCTGTTCCCCATGTGAATAATCTCCTATGGATCCCTGCTTCCCATAAATAAAACCTCGGCCACATCGGTTAGGTTTGAATAAATACCATCAAGTTATCACTACGTCAAGAATGCTTAATTCTTTGTTTATATGTGTGATTAGATAACGCTGATCACAATGCCAAGTGGCCTAATGCTTTAATGTTTTTGTATGTCAGAGGTGATGACAGTACAGAATTTTGAGTAAACTTAATGGCCTGATAGAACTGAAATTAACATCGCTGCATTTTTTGATATCGAATTCGAATAAGCCATGACGCTGGGGGCGTGTAAACTTTTACTCTTGAAGCATTTACTTTACCAGTTAAAATAAAACCCCAGCTGAAGTAAACTAACAGGAGATCGTACTTTGGTTACGTATGACTATTTAGCACTCTGTCATCACTGGTCTCTATGCTGTAATCTTTTATACTTATTTCACTGGTTACTTATATGACGAGATGCCAGTTAAGACATTGTCTAGTGGCCGTATTTCAATGAAATTATCACATTGATGGCTGTATTTACGACTGGCTGTATTTACTGGTTTTATATGTTATCACATGCCAATTATCACGGTGTCAAGTGGCCGTATTTAACTACTTGTATATGTGACTAATGCCAGTTATAACTTATTACAATATCAAGTGACCGTATTTCAAAGGTTATATGTGTGGCTAATGCCAGTTATAATTTATTACAAAGTCAGATGTCCGTATTTCACTGGTGTTACATGTCACTAATGCCAATTATAATTTATTACAATGTTATGTGACCGTATTTCAATGGTTGCATATATAACCAGATACCAGTTGTCACAATGTCACGATGTCGTATTGCACTGATAATGTATGACTAGTTGCCAGTTGTCACAATGTCAAAAGGTCGTATTTCAGTGATAATGTGTGACCAGTTGCCAGTTGTCACAATGTCAAGAGGTCGTATTGCATTTATAATGTGTGACTAGTTGCCAGTTGTCACAATGTCAAGAGACCGTATTCCACCGATATTGTGTGACCAGTTGCCAGTTGTCACAATGTCAAGAGCTCGTATTCCACTGATAATGTGTGATCAGTTGTCAGTTTCCACAATGTCAAGAGATCGTATTTCAGTGACAATGTGTGAAAAGTTGCCAGTTGCCACAATGTCAAGAGGCCGTATACCACTGATAATGTGTGACCAGTTGTCAGTTGTCACTATGTCAAGAGGTCGTATTTCATTGATTTCGGATGACCAAATGCCAATTATCAGAATATTTGGTCCTGTTATGTGCGACGGATATTTATTTATTTATTTGATTGGTGTTTTACGCCGTACTCAAGAATATTTCACTTATACGACGGCAGCTAGCGTTATGGTGGGAGGAAACCGGACGGAGCCCGGAGGAAAGCCCTCCGCAGCCTTCAGCAGGCTGCTGGCAGATCTTCCCACTTGCGGCCGGAGAGAAAGTGCCACGGATACCATGCAGTTATCGTTAAGTTATTCGGTCTCCTTTGTCTACATGTACAAGTGTACATAAACTATGTCTACCTTGTCCTTTACATTGATTTTGTCAACAGCAGACAAGTTTACGTGTCTGAGATCGAATATCTATCTGGAAAGAGACCACGGCTATTTCATCCTTCAGGTGTACATTCCCAGTGCTCTGATTGTCCTCCTGAGTTGGGTCTCCTTCTTCTTGAACGTGGACGCCGTGCCCGCCCGGATCTCCCTCGGGGTGCTCACCGTGCTTACCCTCACCACCCAGAGCTCCACCCTACAGGCCAGCCTCCCTCAGGTCTCCTACGTCAAGGCCCTGGACGCTTGGCTGGCCACCTGTCTGTGTTTTGTATTTGCTGCGCTCCTTGAGTTTGCCGCTGTTAATGTCCTAAGCAGGCAAAACAAGTCTGAGAGCACCGCAAGCCTTAAACAGGTGAGCTGTGACAAACATAGCCAGACATACACGTAGGGTGGCAGATAAACGGAAGGGCAATGACACAGGGCAGCAGGTACCCTAAGGGCAAACGTGGTGGATCAGGAGACTCTTTTTGACTTGGGCAGTAATTCCCAGCGACTAAAAATAACTGAATTATAATGACAATTGAAATCCGCTTTTGGTATGAATAATTAATAATTTTACTGGTTGATGGCTTTATGAAATCGTATGAGGACTGTGTTATGTGGGTCTATGCTTTTACGTTGTTGCGGTCTTTTCTTTTTGTTTTGATCTGGAAATTAAAATTGTACCGACCTGGAACGTCCCATTCTGACTTGCCGTGTGGTATACGAATGTTTGACTTGGTTCTTAGACTTAAAGTATAACGTGCACAAATCATTAACACTATATCAAAATTTATTACTGTTAATTGTCAAGTCGCAATCGCATAACCATTCAACAGTGTCAGATGTGAAATATGCAGGATGTTAGGGGAGAACATACCGACACGTGATCCAAGCATAGTTCAGATTTGACATGGAAGAAGCAGTTGACATACTACGTCCGGCTCCTTGCACAGTAACCATTAATAAATAAGTAGTTTGTCAAATATTTGGCACTGTTTTCTTCCTGAACAACTCATTAAGACATAAAATCAGAATGCATCGTATAGAGACATACATAAGGGTGATGCGGTGTTCTTAAGACACACATTCAATCTAAGATGTCTTTGTAATCAGATAACAGTGCAATTTTCTACCTTTTCAGACGGTAATTCAACGCCGTTTACCAAGGAAAAATCAGCTGGCAAACACAAAGCACTGATGCTGGATAAATTCTCACGGGTGGCCTTCCCGTTGGTGTTCTTCTTGTTTAACGTGATTTATTGGATGATCTACTTGAAGAATGAGGCGGTCACATCCTAACCAACATGATTTATTGCATGATCTACTTGAAGTGAGGCGGCCATATCGTGACTAATGAGATTTATAGAATGTTCTGTGTGAAGGATGTGGCGGTCTGACTAACGTGATTTATTGCACGATCTACTTGAAGAATGGGGCGGTCATATTCTAACTAGCGTGATTTCCTGGATGGTCTATGTGACGGGTACAGAGGACATATCCTGACTAACGTGATTTATTGCATGATGTATTCGAAGGATGGGGCGGTCATGTCCTGACTAACATCATTTCCTGATGATCTACGTGCAGGATGAAGCGGTCATATCCTGACTAACGTGATTTATTGCATGATCTACGTGCAGGATGAGGTGGTCATATCCTGACTAACGTGATTTCCTGGATGGTCTATGTGACGGGTACAGAGGACATATCCTGACTAACGTGATTTATTGCATGATGTATTCGAAGGATGGGGCGGTCATGTCCTGACTAACATCATTTCCTGGATGATCTACGTGCAGGATGAAGCGGTCATATCCTGACTAACGTGATTTATTGCATGATCTACGTGCAGGATGAGGTGGTCATATCCTGACTAACGTGATTTCCTGGATGGTCTATGTGACGGGTACAGAGGACATATCCTGACTAACGTGATTTATTGCATGATGTATTCGAAGGATGGGCGGTCATGTCCTGACTAACATCATTTCCTGGATGATCTACGTGCAGGATGAAGCGGTCATATCCTGACTAACGTGATTTATTGCATGATCTACGTGCAGGATGAGGTGGTCATATCCTGACTAACGTGATTTATTGCATGATCTACGGTGCAGGATGAGGTGGTCATATCCTGACTAACGTGATTTATTGCATGATCTACGTGCAGGATGAAGCGGTCATATCCTGACTAACGTGATTTATTGCATGATCTACGTGCAGGATGAAGCGGTCATATCCTGACTAACGTGATTCATTGCATGATCTACGTGCAGGATGAAGCGGTCATATCCTGACTAACGTGATTTATTGCACATGACCAACTGGATGCTGGTGCGCTCAACGTGACGAATCTTAACATCCGCCTGGTGCAAATATCAACGGTTCGTATAATTAGCATAAAATACGTGACACCATATAGACACTGAAGATATTCCGCTCTTGCACGCTGGATGGGATTGTCATTTGTGATCCATGGTTTGGTGGCCATCTTGGTGAGAATTTCTTCACGTTTTTGGTGACAGGAATTGATAAACTCATAAACATAGTAAACTCACTTTCTTTGCTTCAGCATCTTTCCAATCAAAGGGAGTCGATGGTGACACGAAGCGGGATGCCGCAGTCACGTGATCATAAGGTTCCTTGGCACAACGTAAAACCTCAAGCATATTTATATACATATATCTTAAGAGAATAAAAATAGTTATTATATAATCATCACAACGATTATCGAAGTTCTTGATTTTAAAAGACTTGAATTTGTTTTAATATTTTCTTAAAACTGAATGAAAATTATTATGTAGCTGACAGCACTGGATATTATCCAAAGAGAATCGACGAGGCGCGAGTCTTTTTTTTTTTATAGGAAGGTACGGTTACTCGTACTTTCTCCATTAAAGACATCCCAGTTTTTATTTATGGGTCGATGGATCCTAAATTATATGCATATTATTTTTAATTATGTGCATACATCTAATTATATAAGTACCTGTGAGACTCGGAACAACATATGGGAAAAAAGTGTCACAAATAAGACTGTCAAATTTGTTTAATTATAATTTGTTTAATGTTGCAGTGCAAAAAGGGATTAACGTAACTGTAAATTAAGTTCATGACTTCCCGTACTCGAACATACCCTGAGATTTCTCTCTACTATTACGACAAAAACTGTAGGAAACCCGTTGGCAAACCTCACCTCACCCCACTTTGTATTATATATTACGGGGATAAAAATGTTTTTTACAAATATTTCCCTGCGCAAAACCGACTACAAACGCTATAAAGACATTAACTGTGATGTACAGGTGCGAGTGAATATATACACTAATTGCTGTCGGAAATTCAGGCCTTACTTAATTTTTGACCAGACCTCTCTGCTCAAGACAGTTGTTTCCGGTTTGCAATTCCTTCTCGTCCTTGTGCCAGTCACGTCCAACCATGCCTTCAAGACGGTCAGGACCACCACAAGAGCTCTGCTCAAGACAGTTGTTTCCAGTTTGCAATTCCTTCTCGTCCTTGTGCCAGTCACGTCCAACCATGCCTTCAAGACGGTCAGGACCACCACAAGAGCTCTGCTCAAGACAGTTGTTTCCAGTCTGCAATTCCTTCTCGTCCTTGTGCCAGTCACGTCCAACCATGCCTTCAAGGCGGTCAGGACCACCACAAGAGCTCTGCTCAAGACAGTTGTTTCCAGTTTGCAATTCCTTCTCGTCCTTGTGCCAGTCACGTCCAACCATGCCTTCAAGGCGGTCAGGACCACCACAAGAGCTCTGCTCAAGACAGTTGTTTCCAGTTTGCAATTCCTTCTCGTCCTTGTGCCAGTCACGTCCAACCAATGCCTTCAAGACGGTCAGGACCACCACAAGAGCTCTGCTCAAGACAGTTGTTTCCGGTTTGCAATTCCTTCTCGTCCTTGTGCCAGTCACGTCCAACCATGCCTTCAAGACGGCCAGGACCACCACAAGAGCTCTGCTCAAGACAGTTGTTTCCAGTTTGCAATTCCTTCTCGTCCTTGTGCCAGTCACGTCCAACCATGCCTTCAAGACGGTCAGGACCACCACAAGAGCTCTGCTCAAGACAGTTGTTTCCAGTTTGCAATTCCTTCTCGTCCTTGTGCCAGTCACGTCCAACCATGCCTTCAAGACGGTCAGGACCACCACAAGAGCTCTGCTCAAGACAGTTGTTTCCAGTTTGCAATTCCTTCTCGTCCTTGTGCCAGTCACGTCCAACCATGCCTTCAAGACGGTCAGGACCACCACAAGAGCTCTGCTCAAGACAGTTGTTTCCAGTCTGCAATTCCTTCTCGTCCTTGTGCCAGTCACGTCCAACCATGCCTTCAAGACGGTCAGGACCACCACAAGAGCTCTGCTCAAGACAGTTGTTTCCAGTTTGCAATTCCTTCTCGTCCTTGTGCCAGTCACGTCCAACCATGCCTTCAAGACGGTAAGGACCACCACAAGAGCTCTGCTCAAGACAGTTGTTTCCAGTTTGCAATTCCTTCTCGTCCTTGTGCCAGTCACGTCCAACCATGCCTTCAAGACGGTAAGGACCACCACAAGAGCTCTGCTCAAGACAGTTGTTTCCAGTTTGCAATTCCTTCTCGTCCTTGTGCCAGTCACGTTCAACCATGCCTTCAAGACGGTAAGGACCACCACAAGAGCTCTGCTCAAGACAGTTGTTTCCAGTTTGCAATTCCTTCTCGTCCTTGTGCCAGTCACGTCCAACCATGCCTTCAAGACGGTCAGGACCACCACAAGAGCTCTGCTCAAGACAGTTGTTTCCAGTTTGCAATTCCTTCTCGTCCTTGTGCCAGTCACGTCCAACCATGCCTTCAAGACGGTCAGGACACCACAAGAGCTCTGCTCAGACAGTTGTTTCCAGTTTGCAATTCCTTCTCGTCCTTTGTGCCAGTCACGTCCAACCATGCCTTCAAGGCGGTCAGGACCACCACAAGAGCTCTGCTCAAGACAGTTGTTTCCAGTTTGCAATTCCTTCTCGTCCTTGTGCCAGTCACGTCCAACCATGCCTTCAAGACGGTCAGGACCACCACAAGAGCTCTGCTCAAGACAGTTGTTTCCAGTTTGCAATTCCTTCTCGTCCTTGTGCCAGTCACGTCCAACCAATGCCCTTCAAGACGGGTCAGGACCACCACAGAGCTCTGCTCAAGACAGTTGTTTCCGGTTTGCAATTCCTTCTCGTCCTTGTGCCAGTCACGTCCAACCATGCCTTCAAGACGGCCAGGACCACCACAAGAGCTCTGCTCAAGACAGTTGTTTCCAGTTTGCAATTCCTTCTCGTCCTTGTGCCAGTCACGTCCAACCATGCCTTCAAGACGGTCAGGACCACCACAAGAGCTCTGCTCAAGACAGTTGTTTCCAGTTTGCAATTCCTTCTCGTCCTTGTGCCAGTCACGTCCAACCTGCCTTCAAGACGGTCAGGACCACCACAAGAGCTCTGCTCAAGACAGTTGTTTCCAGTTTGCAATTCCTTCTCGTCCTTGTGCCAGTCCACGTCCAACATGCCTTCAAGACGGTCAGGACCACCACAAGAGCTCTGCTCAAGACAGTTGTTTCCAGTCTGCAATTCCTTCTCGTCCTTGTGCCAGTCACGTCCAACCATGCCTTCAGACGGTCAGGACCACCACAAGAGCTCTGCTCAAGACAGTTGTTTCCAGTTTGCAATTCCTTCTCGTCCTTGTGCCAGTCACGTCCAACCATGCCTTCAAGACGGTAAGGACCACCACAAGAGCTCTGCTCAAGACAGTTGTTTCCAGTTTGCAATTCCTTCTCGTCCTTGTGCCAGTCACGTCCAACCATGCCTTCAAGACGGTAAGGACCACCACAAGAGCTCTGCTCAAGACAGTTGTTTCCAGTTTGCAATTCCTTCTCGTCCTTGTGCCAGTCACGTTCAACCATGCCTTCAAGACGGTAAGGACCACCACAAGAGCTCTGCTCAAGACAGTTGTTTCCAGTTTGCAATTCCTTCTCGTCCTTGTGCCAGTCACGTCCAACCATGCCTTCAAGACGGTCAGGACCACCACAAGAGCTCTGCTCAAGACAGTTGTTTCCAGTTTGCAATTCCTTCTCGTCCTTGTGCCAGTCACGTCCAACCAATGCCTTCAAGACGGTCAGGACCACCACAAGAGCTCTGCTCAAGACAGTTGTTTCCGGTTTGCAATTCCTTCTCGTCCTTGTGCCAGTCACGTCCAACCATGCCTTCAAGACGGCCAGGACCACCACAAGAGCTCTGCTCAAGACAGTTGTTTCCAGTTTGCAATTCCTTCTCGTCCTTGTGCCAGTCACGTCCAACCATGCCTTCAAGACGGTCAGGACCACCACAAGAGCTCTGCTCAAGACAGTTGTTTCCAGTCTGCAATTCCTTCTCGTCCTTGTGCCAGTCACGTCCAACCATGCCTTCAAGACGGTCAGGACCACCACAAGAGCTCTGCTCAAGACAGTTGTTTCCAGTTTGCAATTCCTTCTCGTCCTTGTGCCAGTCACGTCCAACCATGCCTTCAAGACGGTCAGGACCACCACAAGAGCTCTGCTCAAGACAGTTGTTTCCGGTTTGCAATTCCTTCTCGTCCTTGTGCCAGTCACGTCCAACCATGCCTTCAAGACGGTCAGGACCACCACAAGAGCTCTGCTCAAGACAGTTGTTTCCAGTTTGCAATTCCTTCTCGTCCTTGTGCCAGTCACGTCCAACCATGCCTTCAAGACGGTCAGGACCACCACAAGAGCTCTGCTCAAGACAGTTGTTTCCAGTTTGCAATTCCTTCTCGTCCTTGTGCCAGTCACGTCCAACCATGCCTTCAAGACGGTAAGGACCACCACAAGAGCAATGACAAATAATTCTGAATGTAGGTTTATTTGAGGAATATGTTTGGAAAACGCTTCAGTTCATCCAAAATCAAATATGGAATTAAAGGATTACTGCCGCCCAGATTTAGTTACTGGCCCTAATCTCCACCCTTTACTGCTCAGCAGGTGGACGTCTAAGTGGCGGTAAATAATCTGAGAATTCGTATCAAGACGATGTCATTTCTGAGATGGATTCTAACTACACACAAGCAAATTTACTGCCGTATCAGTTTGAACCCATAGGGGACGACGTTGAAGTTCCGATGTATGACACAGACATCTGGACAGATTTCAGATTTCCAGTGTTTAGACGCTGGATTTGATCTTTGTCCAGTCACTTCCAACCTTAGTGGCAATACGACCTAGAAAGCTTCAGCTTTACCTGTGTTACACTGTACATTTCGTGTGTTCATTTTAAAATTTAATATATATGCTATTCTTTCTCTCTGTTCCCCTTCACAACAAAATATCATTTTATTTCCGGAGGGATAAATGTACGATGTGGACGTCTCCGTTACAGTGTACAGAGATTTACTATCTACCACTTTTCAGTTCAGTTAACAGTATTTTATAAGTACTGTGTGCAAGTGCCGTTGTAGAAATTCAGCTGCATTCCTGTCGCAGCTTCCAGCTGCAAAATTGCGAGAGAATGTAAAAATCCTTACTACTTGTGCTGTAAATCCACGTCTTCCTGAGGGCCAAATCGTCTGGAAACTCCAGGGTCCTTCAACCACCCGTTTTTACAAACGTATGCAGAACAACAAACCATTTCGTGGAGAAATTCGATATGCTTATCAACTAAATGCGAAACTCTGACTGCCAATAAAGGTTGAACTTGTATGACGTAATTCGGCGGAGACTACCGAGTGTTGGCCGGAAAAACTACATAAAATCAGCCTCATTATCTGGTACATTATTGTACTCTTTATCAATATTTATATATTTCCTAATCCTTTAATAGTGTTCTCACAAAAGATTCCCTACCACAGATTACTACAGTCATACCACAATATCTATCAAAACGAAACTCTGTTTAACTTGTTATGACAAACAGTCCACAATCATACCCATTTACCTGCCTATTGTGCATTGGGAATTTAACTGAGAACAGTACTGAAGTATCTATATCATTAAGTCTTGGTCTTTTCTTTGTCAGATTTCGTTCACAGTTTATTGAAATTTCACACATATTGACTGTTTTCAACGGAAGCCCATTAGTCTTACGGTGAAAAAAAATATTGGGAGTCATAAAGTCGAAATTTCGACTTCCTGTTGGATCTGCCAGGCACTTGAGTAGAGCTTGTGTTGTTACGTGTCAGTGACTAAAGGCAATTTTGGTAGCGAGTATGACCGATTTTACAGACAAATGAATACAGACGACTCGCTAAAAGAAATAGACTTTAGCTATGTTTCAGATGGGCGCTTAGGTATAGCTAGTGGTTAGCTAACACCTCAGCTAGCTGAGGTAGCTTGTGGCGAGCTTAAATGGGCGTGCATATCCATACATCATCGATATGTGAGAAATTTTTGAGTATGGCAAACATTGTCAAATTAAATAATGATAGGCCCTTCATGTACTACTAGGCTATACATAGACCACAATCAACTACGAAATACCACTACAAAACTAATAGAGCCTAAATCTGAAGCATTTCTTCTGCATTAAAAAATGAAATGACCCAAAACCCCTCCTACTCATCTCTGCAAACAATGACACTAATATTTAAAAGTATTTAACATTAACAATTAATCTTAAAGGAAATGAAGAGGTTGCCGAGTACGATTTTATTTATTCATTTGATTGGTGTTTTTACGTTGTACTCAAGAATATTTCACTTATACGACGGCGGCCAGCATTATGGTGGGAAGAAACCAGGCAGAGCCTGGCGAAAACCCACAACCATCCGCAGGTTGTTGACAGACCTTCCCAATTACGGCCGGAGAGGAAACCAGCATGAGCTGGACTTGAACTCACAGCGACCACATGGTGGGAGGCTTCTGGGTCACTACGCTGCGCTAGCGCGCTAACAACTGAGCCACAGAGGCCCCCTGCCGAAGCCCTGGCCCTGAATGCGACACTACACAATACTGGTATGAATTTTTATCACATAAATTAAAGCACTCTAATGATAATATAGACGCAGATATAATCGTCATGACACGAGAAAAAAGGTATTACCTAAAAATTAATAGTAAAAAGTTTTAACACGTTACAACAGCGTCAGCAACTTTGAGGCTTTTTGGCCAGTGGACATGTTGCCATGTTTATTCGAGACCGCGCTTTATTCGCAAGAGGCAGCGGCGAGCAGACGACGAGGTAAAGGATCACATGGACGAAGAACACTGATCGATGATCTCAGAACTACGGCTCCAAAAATTACAGTAGGCTGTGTTAGACAACAGAACAGTTTGTACAGCATATATGTGAAATATGAACTGCATTAAAATCTGGTTTTGGGAGTGAGGTCGTGAAGTTTTGTATAATTACAAACTCCCTTGTTATAAAGGCAATGTTTTCACCACCGACGTCTTCCTCAACGTAAACGCTTATAAAATGGATACAGTTTGAGTGAATTATAGAAAATTCTGTGAGCGCATGACGGGCTAAGCATTCTGAGTGATGTAGATAAACGTGACTTAGCGGTCATATTGATTTTTGTCCAAAAACTTTAATAAACGTGTGCTCCATTATAACCACTGAACCAATTATTCTGAAATTTGGTTCACGGCATGTACAACAACCTAACCCAGTACATACGATGGCCATGGCTTTGTGTAAGACTGCGTGAAACTAATCACTGTAGTTCAGCAGTGAGTGAGTGAGTAAGTAAGTGACTGGATTTGAATATTTGGCGTTTTCCAAGTCCAAACAGGGATGATGCACTCCACCTGCAGGTCAGCAGGCTACAGGGAATGTATTCTAATTCTGCCGGCTGTAGATCAAAGGCACAATATCACTGCACACGTGGTCGAGCACTGCTATTTGGAATCAAATCTCCAGTTCAAATCCAGTCTCTTCCTTTACATCCTGAAAACATTTTTTTCTCTTTTTGTCTCCATTTTCTTTCTTCTGTACTATCGCTATCAGACTGGTGTTCAAATCCAGTTTGCTTTGTATACAAAGACAAGCGTGGATATTTTCAGCAGAATTTTTCCCACGTTTGCCGCCATATTGCTACCAGAAAGCTCTTACAAGTATTTCTTCTCGAAAACGTGGTCACGTTTGTCGCGTGAACAAAATGCTTTGAATCTGAATATAGTGAAAAAACAGTATAAAACGATACAAGATAAAAGTATACAGTTGCTTGAATATGGCATGAAAGAAGTCAAATAAAGGCACTTGTACATGTACATATACGTACATGTGTGTGAGTTTATCCTATGGTAGATATTGTACGTGTAAAATCAAACTGAACTGAGACGATGTCCTGTTTTCCAGCCTCCTTCCAGTCGCCTACCCATCGCGGACCCATTGAAATGTAGAAGATGTGTTGAGGGGACATGATTTCATACTTGTGACTGAACCCTTCCGTAGCTGCTGTAGTAATTACGCTGCATGTAAGTGATCATTACATGGTCCATGCGTGCCATTGTGTGTTGGTGCCTCACAAGTTTACCACAGTATCCGTATATAGAGGAAACCTCATAAATATCCCAGGTAAACGCCATTGATATGCCATTGTGTGATGTTACCTTGTAAATTCACTATAGTATTTGTATATAGAGGAAACCTGATATATATCTCATGTAAACACTTGATATGCCATTGTGTGGTGTTATCTCGTAAGTTCACTGTAGTATTTGTATATATTGGAAACCTCATAAGTATTTCAGCAAAACACTGACCTGTCTAACACTTGATATGCCATTATTTGATGTTACCTCACAAATTATCTACAATATTTGTTTGTAGAGGAAACCTCATATTAAGCATCCTAGGAAAGCACTAAATGACCAGTCTGTAACACTTTGACATGCCATTGTGTGATGTTATCCCACAAGTTCACTATAGTATTTGTTTGTACAGGAAACCTCATTTTGAATATCCCCGGAAAAATACTGAATGACCAATCTGTAACACTTGCACCTGTTAGTTTTATTTTATAGATAGAATACATGTATATGTTACCCACACGAATGATGATTATATATATATATATATATATATATATATGTCTTCGCCATGATGTGAAAAAAGGAGAAAAAATATTTTTGTAAAGGATTATTATTTTGAAGAAAACGTGGCCACATACTAAGTTCCGGCTTCAGAGCAAATTTCAGAGCAAGTGCTACAGACTCCATCCATTATATATTTCACTCATGCCAGGCACTCTAAGGCTATCGTTGATTAAGACATAAGTGTACCTGTAGAATGAATGCACCATAGCGAGTCATTCCCTTGCGCAGAATTTCCCGTTAATATCTCAAAAAAGGGTAGCTTTAAGGCTATTAAACAGATAGAATAATGCATGGACGCAACAAGGGTATATATAAATGATTATGTCAGTGTTCGGTTTGGATTAAGACGCTTTAGACTTCAGGTCATCACCTAAGTGGGCACAGGTGGACTTAGAGTGACGATGACCTGTGAAACATGTATGTTTGCCTGTCATGGATGTGAGTTGGACAATGACCCGTGGGAAAATATGATGGGCCATGCCCCCGCCAAGATCCCCCCCCCCCCATGTTTCATAATATCAGATTTAAATGACACGGTTCTGTTTTTGATTATTCAGATCAGGAAAAAAAGAAAGCTTATCCAACAAAATAACGACTATGTTTTTTTATTGCGTTTTGTCTACATACAGCATGCTATAAGTAAAGGTGTGGATTTGTGACCTACAGATTAAATGACTTTCACCTGTATATGTTTATGAGCTTAAACGTTCGTCACTAAAAAAAGGTGAAGAAATTCTCATTAAGACGGTCACAAAAAAACAGGACAGTGCTAACGATATCTCGGTCTGAACCAAGAACAGACCCATGGATCACAAATGACAGTCCCATCCAGCGTCCAAGAGCGTAATATCTTCAGTGTCTGTGGGGTCACATATTTTATATCAATTACATGAACCGTTGACATTTGCACCAGGCGCAGGTGAAAATTCGACAGGATATGACCGCCCCAGCATTGAGCAGATCATGTAATGAATCAGGATATGACCGCTCCACCCTTCAAGTAAATCATGCAATAAATCCCGTTAATCAGGATATGACCTCCTCATTCTTCACGCACACCATGCAATAAATCACGTTAGTCAGGATATTACCGCCTCACAATTTAAGTAGATTATGCAATAAGTCACGTTAGTCAGGATATGACTGCTTCATCTTGCACGTAGATCATGCAATAAATCACGTTATAGTCAGGATATGACCGCTACATCCTTCACATAAATCATCCCATAAATCACGTTGGTCAGGATGTGACCGCCTCATTGTTCAAGTAGATCATCCAATAAATCACGTTAAACAAAAAGAACACCAATGGGAAAGCCACTCGGGAGAATTTATCCAGCATCAGTGCCTTATGTTTGCCAAATGGTTTTTCCCTGGATGATGATGAATTTTGCTGAGCCTTACTCGTCTGAAAAGGTAGAAAATTGCAATGTTATCTTATAACATAGATGTCTTTGATTTGTTTGTTTGTTTGTTTGATTGGTGTTTTACACCGTACTCAAGAATATTTCACTTATACGACGGCGGTCAGCATTATGGTGGGTGGAAACGACCATCCGCGGGTTGCTGCAGACCTTCCCACTTACGGCCGGAGAGGAAGCCAGCATGAGCTGGACTTGAACTCACAGCGACCGCATTGGTGAGAGGCTCCTCGGTCATTACGCTGCGCTAGCGGGCTAACCGACTGAGCCACGGAGGCCCCTAGATATCTCTGATTCAATGTGTGTCTTAAGCGAACCATAGCTATCTCCTGGGGTCTTGTGATTTAAAGTCTTAATGAGTGGTTTAGGAACAAAACACTGCCGAATATTTGACAAGCTACTTATCCACTGGAGGCTACTGTGGAGGGATACAACATATCAACAGCTTTTTCCATGTCAAATCTGAGCGATGGTTGGATCACATGTCGGTATGTTCTCCTCTAACATCTTGCAGTTTTATCAGAAATCTGACCTTGTTGGATAGCTATGCGACTTGACAATAAACAATAATAAATTCTCATACAGCGAAATGAATGGAGCAGACTAAACTTTAAATCTGAGAAACAAACCTAACATTACCAACCCGTCAACTAAGAATGAGACGTTCCAGGTCGATACAAGGTTAATTTCCGGATCAAAACAAAAATAAAAGACAGACACACAAGCAACAACATATAAGCATGGGAGCCTATAATTACTGAAGCCCCCGTAAGATTTCGTAAATCCATCAATCAGTCAAATTATTGGTATTCATACCAAAAGCGGATTTCAACTCAGTATTCCAGAATTACTATTCAGGTATTAGAATTCAGCTGCATAATTACTGTCCAAGGCCAAAGAGTCAGTACATATGCCCTCAGTGTACCTGCTGCCCTGTGTCATTGCTCACATCGTTAATCTGCTGCCCTGTGTCATTGCTCACATCGTTTATCTGCTGCCCTGTGTCATTGCTCACATCGTTAATCTGCTGCCCTGTGTCATTGCTCACATCGTTTATCTGCTGCCCTGTGTCATTGCTCACATCGTTTATCTGCTGCCCTGTGTCATTGCTCACATCGTTAATCTGCTGCCCTGTGTCATTGCTCACATCGTTTATCTGCTGCCCTGTGTCATTGCACCACCGTTCATCTACTGTCCTGTGCCTTGTACTGCCTTGTGTCATGGCCCCACCGTTTATCTGTTGCCTTGTGTTATTGCACCACCGTTCATCTACTGTCCTGTGCCTTGTACTGCCTTGTGTCATGGCCCCACCGTTTATCAGTTGCCTTGTGTTATTGCACCACCGTTCATCTACTGTCCTGTGCCTTGTACTGCCTTGTGTCATGGCCCCACCGTTTATCAGTTGCCTTGTGTTATTGTACCACCATTCATCTACTGTCCGTTTATCTGCATTACCCTGTTTGTCCCTGCCCTGTGTCATTTTCCCATCGTTTATCTGCTGCACTGTGTCATTGCACCATCGTGTATCTGCTATCCTTTGTCATTGCCCCACGGTTTATCTACTGCCTTGTGTCATCGCCCCACGGTTTATCTACTGCCTTGTGTCATGGCCCCACCGTTTATCTACTGCCTTGTGCCCTTGTAACGATATAGGACACAGTTATCACAGACCGGCCCCGATGGCATAGTTGGTAGAGCGTCCGCTTCGGGAGTGGTAGATCCAGGATCAATCCTCGCTTGGCGTTCAGCATGAAGGGGATAGTGGCTTAGGCGGGACGGCTTACTTGCTTTCATTAAGCCTTCTCAGGGAAGCAGCACTAGATAAAAGAGCGGCAGGAAATCCGTCCTGCAACAAGTAGGCATGTTACTTGCACTCAGAGGATTCCTTCGTCGTCATATGACTGAAAAATTGTTAAGTGCCACGTTAAATCCCAAGCACTCACTCACTCGGTTATCACAGAGAAATATCTAAAAAATTCCATGAAATTTTGAAAGCCGAGAAGATGAGTTCAGCAATATGGCACTGACGGCAATTCACTCCGAGTAGCCATGCTGTAGAAGCCCTTATGAATTTTGCAAATCATTAGAGCTGAAAGAGTCACGTGATAATTGGTTGTGACGTCAAAAAACCTATTAGCTCTCGATTGTCAGTGAGGTTTCTTATAGTTGACAGAAAGATATCGATATATCGATGCAACAGATCGGATTTTGCGCTTAGTTCAAGTGTTAAAGTGATGCTTTTTGGACCACACATTTATGAACAGGGAACTGAGTACGGCCGCCCGTGTCACAATGCGTACATGTTGGGTAGCAGACTGCAGTAACTTGTCAGGGTGAGCTGACAAGAAAACCACCTCGCGAGAGCCATTACTGGAAGAACAGTATAGACGTTGCATTATTTTTCCTTAGAGAGGTCAGATTTATTACGGAGGTATCTTCCCGAAATCTTCATGAAAGAGTCTCTTATGAATCAGAAGGTTCTGCTATGTTCTGTAAATTTCCTGATGTCGGTATAGCCAGGTAGGTCTAATGCAGGTCGAAAACGAGGAAGAGCAGGACTGCTAAAACATGACACTTTTGCCCACGGAGATCGCCCAGACTAAGCACCAGATTGAAAGAAACACCAGTCCTCTGAAAACGGTACAGAACTAATACTCTTAAGTTGGGTGTGTTGTGATTTTTTGTATTTTCTGATATATTATTTAATACCCACGGTACCGGAGAGCTCCTAGGTTTTGTGACCTCACTCTAGCTAGCTATAGCATGGCAAAACTTCGTCACCAAATGAATGGCTAGGTACTGACGACCATTTGTTATCTATTTTGTTTTTAAGAGGTGTAGAATTTTAAAAGCATTTTTAGAACATTTCTGGAACCTTATTAATTAATTCGACTTTAGTGGCTGACTTCATGTTCACTTCAAGTTAGAATGATTATAACTCTCTTGTACGTAAATACGGACAGAGCGTCCAGAATCTGCGGCACCCTGTTTCATGACTGAGTCTAATTCTACTTAACCCCGGGGCTAAGGGCTGTATACTCATCGTGTCGAATTAGGTCGCCTTGTTGGATATATGAACAGTTGCAGGCAAATTGCAACTGAGATACATATTTTGTTAACGGCCACTGATATTCTAGCATGGTATGCGATTTGGATACTAATTTCATTCTGCTGCCGAGAACATACCTTGCGTTTTTCCAGCATCATTGAAAACTGTTGACTGCAGCTCTTTGTGTGATTGAGTCCTATTTTCGTACTTCATATACTTTCTTAGTTTTGGTGGTTTGTGTTATACGTCATTTTGGGAACTGGCCTTAGCGATTATTGACCTGGAACGCCCTTATTGGTTGACGGGTGGTATACGAATGTATGTTTCTATGCACAGATTGCCCCACCGTTTATCTGCTGTCATGTGTCATCGCACAACCGTTTGTCTACTGCCCCGTGTCATTGCTCCACCTTTTATCTGCTGCACCGTGTCATTGCCCTAATGTCTGTCCCCTGCCCTGTGCCATTGCTGCTACTGCTTTGTGCCCTTGATCCACGGTTTATCTGCTGTCCTGTGTCATTGCCCTTCCGTTTATCTGCCACCCTACGTGTATGTCTGGCTATGTTTGTCACAGCTCACCTGCTTAAGGCTTGCGGTGCTCTCAGACTTGTTTTGCCTGCTCAGGACATTAACAGCGGCAAACTCAAGGAGCGCAGCAAATACAAAACACAGACAGGTGGCCAGCCAAGCGTCCAGGGCCTTGACGTAGGAGACCTGAGGGAGGCTGGCCTGTAGGGTGGAGCTCTGGGTGGTGAGGGTAAGCACGGTGAGTACCCCAAGGGAGATCCGGGCAGGTACGGCGTCCACGTTCAAGAAGAAGGAGACCCAACTCAGGAGGACAATCAGAGCACTGGGAATGTACACCTGGAGGATGAAATAGCCGTGGTCTCTTTCCAGATAGATATTCGATCTCAGACACGTAAACTCGTCTGCTGTAGACAAATTCAGAACAGGTAGACATAGTTTATGTATACTTGTACATGTAGAGAAAAGAGACCGAATAGATTAGCGGTAACTTCATGGTATCCGTCGCACATAACAGGTGAAATAAGACCATATAACATTCTGATAATCAGTGAAATACGGCCTCTCGACATTGTCACAACTGGCAACTGGTCACACATTATCACTGAAATACGACCTTTTGACACCGTGACAACTGGTCACACATTTTCAGTGGAATATGGCCTTTTGACATTGTGACAACTGGCAACTGGTCACACATTATCACTGAAATACGACCGCATGACACCGTGACAATTGGCAACTGGTCACATATTATCAGTGGAATACGGCCTCTTGACATTGTGACAACTGGCAACTGGTCACACATTATCAGTGAAATACGACCGTGTGACACCGTGACAATTGGCAACTGGTCACATATTATCAGTGGTATACGACCACTTGACATTGTGACAACTGACGTCTGGTCATCCGTAATCACTGAAATACAATCTCTTGACATTGTGAAAATTGGCAACTGGTCACACATTTTCACTGAAATGCAACCTTGTGACATTGTCAAATACAGTCTCTTGACACTGTGACAACTGGCAACTGGTCATTGTGCGTTCATGTCCAGCTCATGCTGGTTTCTTCCCCAGCCCAAGGTGTAAAACACAAATCAAATAAATAAATAAATAAATATCGGGAGTGTATACATGTCATATTAAAAGAATCGATAACACCACACTGACTGTACATACATCGGCTATTGATAAGGTATACCGCGTGAGGCTTAAAAAAACATAACTTTTTTCTTTGTGATGTTATACGCGGTTCAATGTAAGCAAAACCGAACACATCGAGAGAATCGAAAGCATCGCCCTGTTACTAATTTTGATGAATCAGGTGCAAGTTAGCTCAATAACCCAAGACCGTAGCTATTTCCGCTTACGTCACCCTAGTACGTGGGGGTACAAGTGACGTTATATCATATATCCGGTTGTTTTAATATGGTGCATCACATATACATTGATTCATAGATTACCAACCGCATCAGAAAAAAGGCTGTGGCCGTTCAGGTCTGATTCCCATACCTCGCCTTGAATAACTTATATATTACTTGTTGTCTTTTCTTTTAACTTACCTGTCCCATAACCTTTTGTGCAATCGATTGTTTCCACTTTCAATAAATGAAACTGTGCGACGAGCGTATCATCAGGAGTAACAAAAGGAGAGTCTCCGTACCAGGAGAATAACACAGAATCCGTGGTGTGTCCGTCTGAAATAAGCATCAGGCTGAGAAATAAAACGAGCTGAGAAGAAAACGCGATGAACATAAAGAACAAATTTTTTGTTCAAATTTTTGCTATTAAACACTGGGATCATGTAATACAAGGGTATGCAACAGGCACGTACCGGATTTGCAACCTTTGGCACAGGCTTGGGCGGAAAATTCCTTCCAAAACCATTATACAGTATACAGAATAGAAAATCTTATTCATTTCATGTATTTGCTCAAGAATATTATAGGAAAAGCTAAATCATTTAAAAATGGGAAGCATAACCGGCGTTAACAAGATCTACATTATGTGCGACAACAAAGCATTTATGTTGAAACTTCTTTGATCATTTAATTGTATCCATGAAGTATTGTGACACAGGTAGTTATGATGGTAGGAAACTCACAACTTTCAGCCTCCACAGGGCATATCTGACTGTCAAATGGGTAGTACTGTAAACTCATCTCACAGCCTAATTTCATGGAAAGTCTGACGGAAAGAAATTGTAATGGCAAAATAAATACATTGACATTACAAACCAAGAACTGTCTAAATTCGGCAGATGCCTGAAAGTAGACAATGTAAACAAATTGTGTGATGAATATAGACGTTGTTATTCAAACAACTGCAAGAGCCTTGATTATGTATCGATTAAGTCATTGATTGTGTCATTTCTTTTTCCTGGTTTAAGCCAAGAACTACGAACATGTATTTAGACAAATCAGAGCACCAAAGCTGTATTTCTCGTTTGAAAGCACGAAGGTACCAACACCACTGATTTTGCATATGGATGAACATGCGACAACATGGCTAACTGTGTTGAAATTAAATGCATTATCGAATTTCATAACTGAATAAGCGCAGAGGATTTTCCCTGGCGTTAGCATTACCACGGTCAAATGGCACTGAGCAAATGAATTATAAAAATGCTGTAAGACATTACTCATCTCCTGTAAACATAGCGCGAACAGCCTGTTTTTGACCTCTGGCTTGACTTCTCACCTCACGCTGTATCGAACTGTGCCATTCCTGTACACGTGCATTAATCGGTTGGGAACCGTGACGTCATGAACCATGGCGGTCTTCTCATTGGCGAAGAACAAGTCAGGCACCCACAAGCTGTCCATCACATTGACATTCAGCTCCAGGGGCTCAGGGATGTGGCTGTAGTTACCGTAATTTAGGCGAGGATCCAGCCAAATCAGACGCAAGAACAAAGTCACGTCAAAATCCTACAATAGTATTAAAGAGTAAAGGTAACTCACCGTAATTAACAATTCCCTTACTGTTCTCTCCTGTAGCCCATTTATCTGGTCTTCCTCTATTATCCATTCCTTCATATCCTTGCCCTCAATCTTCCCCAACCATTACCCTTTCTTTTATATATATATATATATATATATATATATATATATATATATATATCTACAGGCTGTTCGCGCTATGTCTATATATATATATATATATATATATATATATATATATATATATATATATATATAAAGAACATTCTTCTTTAACACAAATGGTCATGCATACATGATGACACTCTTTCGTTTGAAGGAGTGGGGCCTCCGTGGCTCAGTTGGTTATGCGACCGCATTGGTGAGAGGCTCCTGGGTCATTACGCCGCGCTGGCGCGCTAACCGACTGAGCCACGGAGGCCCCCAGTTGATATTTGATAATATGATAATTGGCTGGTACATGTATGCTTTCTTGTCTCTTCTTCTTTAAAACAAGGGCCACTCAGAATGTCATAGTTACTTAGTAAAACTAATAATGTTTGACAAAATGTCCTTCTGTAGCCATTCTAGATGAATTTACATTATTTATTGCCTCTTCAGATGTTTTTTTATGTTAATTAACATTGTCGCAATAACAAATGATAACGAAGCCAATAAGGGTAATCTTCCCGAAGGGCTGATGAAAAGATCTAAAATCTTAACACGATATTAGTGAAACAGTATGATATCTCTTAAAAGATCATTCAAACAAATTGAAAGTACTAGCAGCTTTAACTGGTGGAGATTAGCCAACAAGTTTCATGTCAGTCCTCTCCTTTTCCTTTCTTCTCATTCATAATCATGGCCAAAGGTTGGCCTCAGAGCATTCTTCGTATGCTCGCATTCTTAAAGTGCCTAGATTTTGGTGAAAAAGTCATATACGCCAATCAGATCAAATTTGCTCCATTCGCAAAGAATTGCTCAAATTATCATACTATAATACCTGTATTATTGTAATATTAAACCGGTTACAATGGTTGAAAAAGTTATAAAGTGGGTCGCATTTTAAATTTTACGATTTTCATGACCGGTTTTGAACGATACAATGTGCAAAGACGAGGTTCATCTTTTGTTAAACGTAATTATTTCGGCAAGCGCAAGATAATCGACTGAATTTGGATTGATCGAATTTTTTGCCTAAAATCTCACCTGTTTCCCATTCTGAAGAAGATTCTGGTGATTTCCAGTGACGAAATTTTAAACTTAAGTGAAAGTCTAGAAAAGCGGGTTTCGATTATACCATGTAGCTATTAAGACGAATATACGGCCATACAAAGCCGAGCGAATTGCTTACATTTTGAATAACAGCGGCAAGGTAGGGATCGCCTGTGAAATATTTTTTAATTGTCACATGCCGCGGCCTATTTTGGGCAGCTTTATGCATGTGTTTTCTATTAACTTAGGGGTTAAAGGAAGGTTATTTCTGCTGAGTATGTTGTCTTCTATAGCTTCTACATTTTATGCCATTTTATTCTTTTGAATTATTGCATTGCAGTTTATAACCATACGTGACTAAAAACAATTTAAAATTCCATGCTATCATAAACGGTAAATTTAGGTACATGAAGAAAAGCGTCATATCAATGTGGTAGGATAGCCATAATGGGATTATGCTGAAGGGCGTAATTTCTGAATTCACCTAAATGGTTTATGTCGCCTGTGAATGCATGACTTGTTTATGTTTTTCATTAATGTATGCAATTTGTCACTACTGTATGCCACGACTTGAGGTGTAAGTAAATACAAACCAACTAAGATGGCTTCGTAAAATTTCTCTTTCACTTATACTTACCACTGTGCCTTCGCTAAGTTAAACTTTCGATGCATACTTATCATGGTTCCACGTTCGACATTTACCTGTACTCACAACTAGAACTCATTGAGTTCCACTCATCATGGTGACTTCGTTAAGTTTCATTTTCGACCTATATCGCTACTCATCATGGTGGGTTTCAAGGTTTCACTTTCGACCTATACTCATCATGGTGGTCATCTTAGGTTTCACTTTCGTATTATGCTCACCATGGTGGTTTCGTTAAATTTCATTATCAGCCACGTCCTGGTCGCTTCGCTAAGGTTCAATTTCCATCGATACTTACCATGGTTACCTCGTTAAAGGAGTCGAGGTGTCGCAGGTACATCTGCACTCCCACTTCAGTCGGCTTCACTGAAGCAAAGAAGAATGAAACATAGTTTGCATGAATGGAAATGTACATGAATCACGCGAGAACCCTTGACGTCAAGCCTCAACAGTTCCATGCACACCTCACCTGTGTGGATAAGAGGATGTATCAGTGTCATTTGTATAATATAAGGACTTGACTGATATTAGTAGTCAGGGTAGTATGCTTTATATAGGTCACAATAATAATAATTTGGTTGGGGATGTTAAATATCAAATCGTGGTGGCACAGCACAGGAATCCCAGCCAACATGGATACACATTAGCTAGTGAAAACAAACTTTAAATAACTTGTGGTAATAACAAGAACAACAAAAAGTTGTTTCTGTATAGGTGATAACAAGATAACATAACAAGACAGACTCTCGTCTTTGTTACTTTCCATTGTTTCGGTTTAAATGAAAACTGGGCTGAAACAAAATAACTTACTCTCCAAATCGCCAGGTGCCACGTTAGGGTCATAGTCCGCTAGTATGTGTTTCACAAGGAATCTCCTGTCAATGTAAACAATAACGACGCCATTAAATATTTTGTATGAAAACACTTTCTTCACCGTTACATCAGGGCCTGTTATAGGGAGATACACGAATACTGATCGCATCTGTACTCGATGTAGATTTCTGTGGATCTGGCACAGTAAATATAAATACATAGGAGTCTGAATATTTTTGAACACTTAAAGCATAGGAATTTTTTCGCATATAGTCGCGAAATAATACCACGAGCAATAATGCATTAGACGAATACCAAATTTCTTCAGCTAGAATCAGTTTATTCCATTAATTGTTTGCTTTTGAGATTTTCTAGCACATTTCGATAAAATTCTCTCTTTTTTTGCGATATCATAAAGGCCAACAAACCAAACCCCACTCCCTTCGACATATGCACACACTGTACACACATTCGTTCGCTACACATTAGGAGAAAATTTGAAGAAAAAAATCACAGTTCGAAATACGAAATTTCTCAAGAACCAAAGTTACATACACGTGTGAACTGTACAAATTACCTCTGATCGTTATGTGTGGCGAGTATAACATAAACTGTTATCTTAACCCCATAACTGTAAATCCAATTTTTTGTGTGAAAAAAAGCACATGGTCTTTTCAATGTACCCCCATGTTTTGCCATGGTATTTATAGAATTTAACAAGTCATGGAATCATGTAGGCAATCAACGTAAAGTCTTAGTACCTGGAAGGGAGCTCTCCTGTGTCATTGCTGCCCCGGCATCGAACAATTGCCAGTAAGATAAGGACGGTGGCTGCACCCCACATCTCCGTAAATGCCTAAAACACAGAAGGCTGAATGAAACAGAGATAACAATAATAATTTCGATGTATATAGACAATCAACGTTGGAAACGTGAATAAGGTGAGCACATTATACCTACAAATAAATATTAAATAAATACCACAAAAAGTAAATAAATAATATGTATATATTTTTATTTATTTGATTGGTAAGGCTTTTCTCTCACATCCTTGACTTGTACGAGCTTTAGAGCTGTTCCCTTGATGAGGTGCGTATACTGCTATTTCGTAAACACAATATAACTCAATAACTATCTGTACAAATATGCCTGAAAATATATTAAATACTGGTTGGCAGTGCATGGCTTCAAGCGAGCTTTTATCCACATATTTGCTAATATAGCTTGCTCCATTTGGAGAAAGTGAATCGAAGAAATTGTTTCGACGTTAATGCATTCCTGTATGGTAGGTTATTTCCTCTTTCGATAAATCCATGGCGTGTTGATGATGATTGTTCGTTAATTATCTATAACGGATTATCCAACATGAAAGTTCATGACCTGGAATTTATGCAAATGCTTGAAAACAGTCTGGAAAGAATTATACCTGTTTATGGGGGATCAATGGGCAAGTGAATACGGAGTGATGGTATCCAAAATATCAACACACAGATCTACATTATAAACATCCTGCTTTTCCAATGCGAACAGAACGACAGACAGCTGTTTCTGAGTTGTTGATAGATGGATCGCTCTGAAGAGGATGTACCGAAGAACACTTCCCAGTGTCGTGATACGACAGTTATGAGAGGCAAAGCAGATGACCTATGTTGCAGTTGGATGAGGTACCTCCTTATAGAAAGCCAGGTGTTACAAACGTTGTCAGTCTGGAAGGACGGTATACGGATATCCAAAGAATGTGTTAAGTCTGAAAGCATGGTATACGAATACCCAGACAATGTGGTCAGTCTGGGGGGATGGTTTACGGATATCCAGAGAATGTGGTCAGTCTAGAAGGATGGTATACGCATACCCAGACAATGTGGTATGTCTGGAAGAGTGGCATACGCATACCCAGACGATGTGGTCAGTCTAGAAGGGTGGTATACGCATACCCAGACAATGTGGTCAGTCGAGAAGGATGGCATACAGATATCCAGGCATTGTGGTTAGCCTACAAGGATGGTTTCATGCAGCCTTCTGTGTTTTAGGTATTTGTGGTATAAAGCTGGTTTCAAGCAGAGATATTTAATTTATTTTAAATTTATTTAAATTATTTAAATTGTCCTCGAGCCCATTTTCCTTCACTCGTAAATCAGATTGCTGTAAAAATCATTTATTTATTTGATTGCTGTTTTACACCATGCTCAAGAATATTTCACTTATACGACGGCGGCCAGCATTATTGTGGGAAGAAACCGGGCAGAGCCCGATGGAAACCCTCGACCATACGCAGGTTGCTGGAAGACCTTCCCACGTACGACCGATTGTTGTATCATAAGTGAAATATTGTACGTCAGACTTAAAAATAAACAACATTAATCAAATGAAGAAATATATGAATAAATGGTTTAATATTTCAAATACTAGTTTTTCTTTGAGCTATTTACTGCATTTAATAAAATGTATCTTTAAGTGTCAGATCTAACCTTGTTCCAAAATGTCTATAATTCTCGTGAAACATACACAGGGTAGGGTACACCTATGACCAATTCACACCGTAATAACCCATAACATCAATTCTTTGAAAAATCCTTTAGGGAGGGAAGTAATAGAAATATAATCTTCCATATAAATGTACTTTGCTGTTAACGTTCAAGACACTTCGCAATGATAACTGACGGTCATTGCATCATTAATATCATGGTATATTGCAAGACTGGATCTCACCCCGACATTAGACAAGAAAAAAGTAATTCCCGTGTGAAATGACTAAAAACAATACGGCGCAAAATCCTACTGGGACAACGAAGGCTACTATCATGCTGAGAGTGAAATGCTACATGTAATGAAAAATCCATGTAAAAGTCGAACGGTTGCTTTAGTTATATGTGTAACCCAATGTTTTTAGACCAGTAACAACGGCTGTAGTAATAACACCATACCATAAAGTGTACGACAGACACACAGACATGTGGCATACAACCTGTTTTACCGGAACAAAATGGTCGCCGATAGATAGATCTTGATATAGGTCCTCTGTCTAAGTAAATGAAAGAGACCACTGAATCAGTGTTTTCGGCTGTTCTTGTTCAGAACACGGGTCATCATTGGATAAACGACTCTACGTTGAAATGCCATTTGGATTAATTCAATAATACTGGCGACAAAATCGAGATTCTCCCCACAACGATAGGCTCAGAATGTTGTAGTATGGAAAAATCGATGGGTTTTCATCACGAAATTTTTTGTATCTCTAATCTGAATGTGTTCAATATTGAATGTCTTGAAAATAAGAAAATAATTTTCACTTACCTTGGTCAGTAAATGACATCCCAGATGCTGTTACAGATGAAAGGCTTCTATGAAATGGTGACCGTAGCTCAATAGCTGAGGGAGCGAAACGCTGACGCCCGTCTTGAAGTAATCCGTTAACTGATAGACAGGCAAATGTCATTCCTGTGTTCCTTGTGTATGATGGTCAATGCCTGGGGCTAAGGCTGCTAATACGTTCTCCTTGGATACAGGCCTAAACCATATTACATCGCATCGTCCCGTTATTTAAAGATGATCTGCGATCTCGGACACACCCCTGCGACCCCTGATCTGTTTGATCAGCCACTAAATCCGTGTTAAGTGGCGGGTAATGTGCGGCCTGAGCATCGGACAAACATTAGGTTGTCTGTAACCACATCGTTACCATAACTATGAACCAATGCAATCGATATGAACGATGATGGTCGTGCACAAATAACATCCGGCCTTCATATGACACATAAGAATGGGTCTTTGAGCACGAATCTACAGGAGTACATGCCAGCTTGACAGAGACTTTAACGTAGTCTTTCCAAAGGCCATGTGATATTATGATACCTGTTATGATGTCCTTAGTTTAAAAAATTGTACTAATTTTTGTATTATGTGTTTCATGACGTATTTTTCAGGCTTTATTCAGTTGTAGGCGATCAGTGTTTTGGAGGCAGAAACTGTCTTGCAGGCCATAAACCACAGGTCGTGGGCAAATAACTGACTTTGCCACATATGACGCTCAGGTGCAAAAGTGATGATTCGCACGTCAAGCTCATCGTGTTTACAGTACCTATAGAGGGCAGGCAATCTCCGAAAAACTTCAGGTTAGACCACGTCAATGTCGATACGTGTAATATAGACTGCATATTGCACAGAGAACATTAGTGACGGTGACGGTGGGAGTTTTAGCGGGACATTCTGAAGATATTCGCTAATATAAGATTGAGTAATGTCTCATAGTCATTTATATAAACCTAGACATGGCCGTTGCAAAGAATTCCTGACCGTTCTACACCGCATTTTCTAGCTAATAATGTAGATCATCATTGGAAGCTGATTCTTTCTTTGTTAAGACACAAGCACATTGCGACTATGTGCACCGAGTTACCATTACTCTATATCTGTCTGAATATAATGTTTAGAGGAAAAACCACCTCACTATGCATGTCTCAGTTTTATCTGTCTACGAATGAAAGCAAACGGCAAATGTTAATTCCGTGAATTCATCCATAAATCAACATACCCATTTACCCAGTCAGATATATACAGAAGATATGCTGTAACATGTCATCGTGCAATTTACCAGTGAGTTTTTCACGCTTTTCCCTGTAACAATATTTCAAAGTCTTTTAGTTTGGCGTTAAGGAACAAGGATTGTCTAATCAATAAATGAATATAATGTCCATGGTTCATCGGGTGCTGTCGTCCCTCGCAGTACATGTACATGACTGCATGCAGTACATGTACATGACTGCATGCAGCACATGTACATTAATGATTAAACCTTGTGGATCTGTGTACGAAACGAATGATCTGCGTGTAGGATGGCTTCGGAAAACAGTTTTATTTCGGAAAACATATTGCAACATATTGGAATCAACATCTAATTGAAAATGAAAAGAAGATAACGTGTATAACTACAAAAACACGAATTTCTGCAACACAGTGCAAAAAGCGTTAGTTGTTGTTGAATTTTATGAATTTCAATTTATGAACATTTCAATGTGACCAGATTTGTTAATATGCTTATACCCTGCGTATTGTCGCCATAAAGCTTAATACAATAGTCTAATCTTAAAAAAAATGAAAACTAGGTCTAATTATGGTACAATAAATAGTCTTGTCTCACAACTCCAGCTTCATTTTCCCTCCGTCCGTGCGTATATATAGTTGTCTAGATAACGGGCCAGGAGTCCAGTTATCTGCACACGGCAGCTAATCTCGCCGCTTCCATGCACTATCGATCTTTAATGAAACAGCAAGAAAAATCGGTTGTACATCGGCTAAAACTGTCATGATCATGTATGTATGCTTTATCACATATACAGGGTTAACAAAGCGTCTCGACGATTTATGGCGTTTGAGATGGAGTCGAATTATAAGCGATAGCTGTTGATAAGTAGACAAGTGTTGATAACGAAGTTTCAGGTTTCACAGCATCAATTCTGGGGTGAAATATACTCACGACACATCTGAACTAAACGCTTCTGTTGCATATACCGTATCGTTCAATACCGCTTAAACGGCGATGGTCAAGTAATCACGTGACAGCTGTTCTTGACAATGCTTGCAACATGGAGATGTGTTGTCATTGCACGTGGGCACTTTGTAGCAATAAGCCACTAGGGAACCTTTCCCCGGGCAAAACAGCTCAGGCCCAAACGAAACTGACCATCGTTCTCTGGTAACACATGTGTAGCTGGTTACCAGATTGCCCGCACATCGTCATCGCAATGGCAGAAATGAGCAATAGATTATACAGCTCCCCGCCCTTGTTACTTGGGACAGGAAAGGTTCCCCATTAATTGTCTTCATTATAAACAGTTGCAATCAAAGCGTGACTGAGAAACCTATATATCTGCAATAACGGATTACGAGCGTTTCCGCTTGACGATCGGGAAACCGAAATGTTGGACGTAGGCTCCGGGTTTACTCTCATTGGCTGACAGGTTTGCCGTATTCAGGCATGTATGGCGAGGAAAAATTGCAAAATTATGCAGCAGGCACCACCAGATAGAAAAAAATGTGCTTTTTTCAGCCTATAGTGTCATTTTTAAAAGTTTACTTCTCCTTTAACCTTACAAGCTTAATGACTGCACTGTCACTGGATCGTCTTTGATAGACCTGCTCTGTTACACTTCCTTTGTGTAGTCCAGCCATATGCACAATGCATCACGAAAAAGGCCAGCAGAAACAGACATTATCACTGTAAAGACAAGGCAGCAATCAAAAATTTGATAAGAGCGTCACAAAAGCACGCGGAGTAATGCGAAAACCTGGGTCCGATGACATGCTCGTTAAAGATTTCTACGTTTTATACTTGCAATGTCCTTTCTCTTATACAATAGATACATTCTTCTCCAAACACTGTTCATCGAATTTTCGGGAGAAGACGATTTATCATGCATTCAACCTACACTGTACAATAAGCTATTGAGGATACGCTATATTATTGCTTGGCTTTACTGTAACTTTTGCCCATTGCGTCTATCAGTTATATTTGGCATTTCAGCAGCGTTGTTTGGCTTGATAATTCCGATTTCCTCACCTGAGGTAACTATTAAGTGAATCTCAAACATTCGCCACGAAACGGTTTAAGTGGATTTTTATCCCATACAATATACCGCCATTTCTCCTGTTAATGACAGCTATACCCAGATAAATACCGTCTGAGCGACAACGTGTACAGATAATAACGTGAAGCATGTGTAATCGATGTTTTAACCTGCAAGCTATGTAGTATTTGATCAAAGGACGAATTTCTCACGGAAAGAGGGTTAGCAGCAGACGAATCATTGCCATAGCCTGTTACGGGCTGGCACTTCCAGCACGCGTGCTGATTAAATGGCTGTACAACAAAGGCACCCGCAATACCTGTTCATCACACGACCACTGTACCAGGTAAGGTGTCCTATTTATCTATGACTTATCACTTGGCGTTTAGCAATATTTTGCTATTAATCGTTAGCTTCGACTATACAGCGAGCAAACTATAACAAACGTGTCTATAGCAATTGCGACCGGTAAGGTACATCATAAACAGTTTAAGTTGCAGCGTTAAATCATCGCGTTTGGGATAATGTATACTAAAATTACACGCTTCCCTTTGGACTGCATGTTAAGTTAATAGATGTAAAAATTTTGTAAGGAAACAATTCCTATCCAAGTTGTTTCTGTAAAAAAGCAATGCTGTCTTCCGCTCATACAGAGGAACGGGTATAAATGACTTGCTTTTTAATGGCTATGTCACCTGGGACGTGAGTTTTACCTCATTCTCAGACACCCAGTTTTGAATATTCCCTTGCTTCCTCGGATCCTTTATTGATTATAAACAAGCAAACGAATTACCCCCCTTAACCACCCAATGATCTGTGCATCAAAAGTGTTTTCTTCATTTTGCATGTGCACGTATTTCCTGTGTCTCCCTTACTCTATGAATAGTGTACGAGTTTAATGATCTTTAACTTCATTAAACGCGACATCATCCTGGAGCAATGCAGGTTACATTGATATATACCAATCGTTAAATACAGTTAAAATATATTCCCAATACAACGACCATTACAAACCATAAAAGGACAAAGAATGTACATAAATTAAGAAATTAGGATTGGGTTATATAAAAAGCAGTTGTAAACAGTTTCGGCATTAATGTGGGATAGATGCTAGATTAATCTGTTAAATTTACCAGAAAGTCTGTTGTCTGAGTGATGTTAGAATATATTCTGTTATTATAACATAATTCTATGTCGTATTCAACATAATATCCTGTTAGTCTAATAGAATCGCTGTGTTGAATTAACAGAATATGTGTGTTATAATTAATAGAATAATCTGCTACACTGACAAAATTCATTCTTACATCACTCAGATAAAAAAAACTTCCTGTTAAATTTTAAAACATAATTTTTTGAGTGTACGTATGTTCTAGGTAAGTACATTTAATCGGTATCCATGCCTGTATCATGTACTGTGCCATTCTATTATTTATTGCTATTTTACGCTTTGACTTCAATTCGTGACATAAAATCGTGGCTATTTTATTTGGCATGATGTATACACAGATTCCAGCCCCAGGTTAAGAGCATATAAACACAATTACGAAGGAGAGCGCCCAGCAGAGATTCAGGCCTTTCCATTATAAAATTTAAGAAACTTAAAGTGAAGGTATGTGATGACATACCTTGACACATCAAGTTTTGTAGTAATAATATGAGACCATGACTGGGACACAACACATTGGATTTAACAAATGCTACAAGGCATAATATGCACACACCGCATGCAGGACCTTTCGGTAAATTAGTATTCAAGCAAGGATAACTTAACAATGTCAAAATAAACTGTCCTATTGCCCTCAAATGCGGCATGGCAACAAACCATTGCCTTTGTACATATACAAGTATAAGTAACATGCACCATCGGTTTATAGTTTCCTTTAAATCTAATTAATGTGAATATATTTCTTTACCGTTTTTGCTACCTACACGAGTAATTGAGAGCTTATAGATCAACAATGTACCGCCTGGTATATGAGAATAAGCGCACTTGAAAATGCCATATTTTTAATTCTTACCAGGCAAACATTTTCTTGCGTTATTGCCATCGTCCAAGTATGGGCCATCTTTTTTCATTAAGTCTAGTGCATTTACAAACTGCCGTAACAGAGTGGGTAATTTTTAATTATTCTTCAGATATCAGAGACTCATACTGACGCCATGGTGTTTCTGAGTAGATTCTAGGTTTCCTTGTACTGTATCATTGCATTAAGGATGGAAATTACACTGACAAAGGTATTTTTGTTGAAAATGTACTTTGTGGAAAATTCCACCAACCACTTAATGTAGTGATGCCATTCTTCTATTTCCCCAAGTATCAGATCATGATAACTATTCTGATTCATTTACGAGCTATATATTTGCGACATAATCTAAATTTGTTGATTGCCTCTTCTTTGTGCGGCACCGGTCGATTTACTTCGTTTCTGACATTTTCAGATATTTGTGCTGAATGTTATTTGTGATGGGCAATTATCTAAACAGGATTTTACTAAGTATTCCATTAGTTTTCGGTAACGTCCATTATGTTTGATGAATGGTATATGCAAATATCTGTTATGTTGCCTAGACCTATATGTATTCTGTAGAGCCCTATTTTGATTAGATATCTTGCTGTTCCCACGTATAAATGCTGTTCATTTCATGGCCGATGTCTGATGTGAAGCCTGTATATACTATAGTGCATGTTAGAATTTAGGCCACTCTTCAAGTTTCGACTTCGATTACGACACAAGGTCATAAATCGCTCCTCTGGGAAGTGTAACAGATAGACATGAGGTAAACATCCTCAGCTGAAAACACATCCCCTTCCTTGTCCGCGTCTCTGATCTCCTTTACGAGCTCTTCACGCTCTGTACACACAACTACCTAACCGGCATTTGTACAGAACAGGACTCCTTATATAATTATACTGTTCTACACAACCGTGTGTTTACGATTGATGATTGTTTATCAAAGAGTTAATTTATGCTTTCAAGCGACTCTCTATGTCTATAGAGACGTGTGTATGATTTTACATGTTACCGTTACACAGGTATATATACCGCGGTAGGCCAAACCTAATTTTAAGCTTTTGTTAACTGACCAAGTTTTGCTAGCATTTGTGATTACTTAAATAAGACCTAGTATTCATTGCCGTTCGCTTTATTTTACTCTGCCATTAAAAATCTTGCTGCTGTCAACCCAAGTCATTTATCTTGGTCCTCACACCTAAACAGGATAAATACATAAGGTAACAAGGATGTAAGAGGTGCGCACATGTCAGATTGTACATTGTTATTACAATGTACCATCTGGCATTTTCGCCAACAATTAGCTTAGATAGTTAATACGGTGACGCATCACCAGGTATACTGCACAAAGAGCCGCAGTGGAATGAGACAAAACAGTACCAGGGGGCGTTATCCCTCTCCGTGGCATATTAACACCGGTTGGATCTGGCTTGTTGAATTTTGTAAAGACAAACCATGATACTGTCTTCATTAGCAGCCGTTCCATACAGGCTGGAAGCAAAGACATAGGCTAGTACTATTATGCAAGCAGTATTAGTACTAGCTTTCCATAATTTCAGTTGGTTAGCGCGGTAGCACAGCGTATTGACCAAGGAGTCTCTCATCAGTGTGGGTTCAAATTCAGCTCATGCTGGCTTCCTCTCTGGTCGTGAGTGGGAAGGTCTTGCAGTAACCTTCGGATGGTCGTGGGTTCCCCCTGGGCTCTCTGCCCGGTTTCCTCCCACCAAAATGCTGGCCGCCGTCGTATAAGTGAAATATTCTTGAGTATGGCGTAAAACACCAATCAAATAAATAATAAATAAATAAATTGGGTCGGTTTTAAAAATGACCAGTTCTCCATTTCTGGTATCGCTTATTGGGTAAATGAAATTCCCTGACAACCGGCGTTGCACGGAATTGACTGATGGCGTAAATGAACAATTTATACAAATTTGCTGTGGCGGCAAAAGTCTGGAGGTTTGTATAATGGTGAATCGGGTCCAAGCTAATGAGCGTATCATCCCCTGTCAGAGCATGTGCACAAGCAATAATCGTATCCCGTGTATCGGCGAAAACTTTTTGGGGATAAACAATTCATGTAACCCCACTCAAGTCAGAAAGGCGGATGATTGTAAAGCAAGTCAATAACATCATCATAAATATGACATTGTTCACATAAGTCACCTTCATTGTAATAATGACTGAGGGTGTAATCTCATTTTCGTATTGATTTTCATGTCTATCGACTTGTTCTGCGTTTCGTGTCATAATTCAGTTGCACTAATTTGAAGATAATTGAACCTGAATTTGAACCTGTGTTGTCGAATGTGGTTCATCTCTTAACTAGCTGACACATGTTGTTCTTTGCCTATCTCAAATTTGCACAAGTAACTGACGTTATGATACAAGCCAACTGGGATGGATAAACAGCAATTTCTTTAAAAAAGGTGGGTTGCACACGAGACAAAACTGTCATAATCCTGTATGGTTTATCACATATAGAGCCTTCAGGTTTAACAAAGGGACTTGGCAATTTATTTACAATGCAGCTGAATCATAAGCGATGTTGGTTGATGCCTAGACAAGTTTTGATTATTTATGAAGTTGCTGGCTTCACAGTATCGATTCTGGGGTAAAATTAACTCAAGAACATCGAAACTAAAGCCTTCTTGGCGAACGGTATCGTTCTAAACCTTTTGGTCCTGCATGCGGTCTGCATATTTTAACAAATGGTACATTTTAACAAACGCTACAAGGTATAATATGCCCATTGCGCATTCAGGACCTGTTGGTATATTAGTATTCAAGCCAGGATAATTTAACAATGTCAAACACAAACTATCCTCTTGTCGTAAATGCTTGGTAGCAGTAAAAAAATTGCTTTTGTACATATACAAGTATATGTGAAAAACCCAATCTGTACAGTTTAAAGTTTCCTTTAAATCTGATGAATGTGAATATATTTCTTTTACCGATTCTTCTACCTACACGAGTTATTGATAGCTAATAGATCAACAATGTACCGTCTGGTAAATGGGAATGAGCGTACTTGATAACGATTAATTTCTAATTCTTACCAAGCAATCATTTTCTTGCGTTATTGCCTTTGTCCAAGTATAAGCCATCCTTTTTATTAAGTATGGTTCGTTTACAAACGGCTATAACACCATGGGCCATTTTCATTTCTTCTTTAGATATCACCGACGTAGACTGACGTCATTGTATTTTAGGTTAAATGTCCATGCACAGTATCTTTTAATTAAGGATGGCGGTAACACTGAAAAAGCTATTCTTGTCTAAAATGTAATTTGTGGAAAATCAGTTAATTTAGTTATGCCGTTCTTCTATTTCCCCAAGTAATAGATCATGATAACGATTCAGGTTCACTTACGAACTATATAATTGTGATGTAACTGAAATTTACTGAGTGCTTCTTCTTATTTCTTGTTCTTACTTAAACGAGATTTCCTTAAAAAATTAGTTTTGGGAACGTCTATCCTGTTTGATGATTGGTACATGCGAATGCCTGTGATTGGTATATGCGAATGCCTGTTATGTCGCCTAGACATAACAGCCTGTATAGAAGCCTATATATACGAAAGTGCATGTGCATGTCAAGTTTCGACTTCGATTACGACACAAGGTCATAATTCGCTCCTCTGGGAAGTGTAACAGATAGACTTGAGGTAAACATCCTCAGCTGAAAACACATCTCCTTCCTTGTCCGCGTGTCTGATCTTCTTTACGAGCTCTTCACGCTCTGTACACACAACTACCTAGCCGGTCTTTGTAAAGAGTAAAACTGATTAAATAATTATACTATTATACACAACCGTGTGTTTACGATTGATCATTGTTTATCAAAGAGTTATTCTCTGCTTCCAAGCGACTCTGTATGTCCATATAAACAAATGTATAAATTTACATGTTAAGGTATATATATACTGCGGTAGGCCAAGCCTAATTTTAAGCTTTTGTAAATTGGCCAGGTTTCGTTAACATTCGTGATTACTTCAGTAAGATCTAGTATTCATTGCCGATTGTTTTTATTTTGTCAAGAAACATCTTGCTGCTGTTAACCCAGGTCGCTTGTCTTTGCTGTCGAAACTAAACAGAATAACTATTTGAGGTGAAGAGGAAGTGAATGCTGGTCCATCAGGCACTCTTCTAAACTTTGTTTATCAAAAGCCAATTACAATGTGCCATGTGGCATTTTCGCCAACAACTAGCTTACACGGAGAAAACCATCAGTTTACAGGTAGTTAATACGATGACTCATCAGCTATAATGCACGAATGGCCGCCGTGCATTGAGACAAGACAGTACCAGGGGGCGTTATGCCCTCTGTGGCATACTAAAACCGGTTGAATCCGGCTTGTTGAACGTTGTGAAGACAAACCATGATTCTGTCTTCATTGGCGGCCGTTCCATATAGGCTGGATGTAAAGACATACTGAGAAATCTCAAAGGCTTGGGATTATTATACGTACCTTTTTGCTTTTATTCAAGCGGTATTAGTACTAACTTTCCATAAACTGGATCGGTTTAAAAATGACCAGTTCTCCATTCCTGGTATCGCTTAATGAGTAGATGGACATCCGTGAGCACTGGATTTGTGCGTAAATGAACCTGTGGGGTAAATGAACAATTTGCATATGACTTACATTGGCGGTATACATCTAGAAGCATGTCCATTGGCAAATCATGTCCAAACCAGTAAGCGTATCGTCCCCTGTCAGTGAATTTGCTCAGGGAATATCTAAACCCATGTCTCGACAATGGACAAATGACGAAACAATTATAGATACCTCATTATTTACAAACCTTAACACGAATGGCAAAAACCGTAACAACTTATCAACAGTGTTATCCCCTCAAATTAGGCTGATTGTACAACATGTCAGTAGTATCATCGTAAATAAGGCGACTTTCGTCAGAAATGAGAGAGGATAATTTCATTTTCTTATTGATTTTCGTATCTAACCACTTGTTTCTGCGTTTCGTCTTGCGCCAAAGATAATTCACTTTGAATAATTTGATGTCAATTGGATCTGAATTTGAACCTGTGTTAAAAGCAGAATGTAGTTCATCTGTAAACTAGCTGACACATGTTCTTCTTCTCCTGTCTCAAATTTGCACAAGTAACGGACGTTGTTATTCAGGTCAAATGAACTGGGCAATTTAATGTGTTGCATGACAGAAACCAACAGGCTTCAAGTAAACAGACCTTGGGGAAAGTATTCCCACAATTATATGTCGATGTTGGTGATCAAGTTTGTCGCGTTGGGGGAACAATAATTGTTGTTGTCGATCTATGACCCAGGTTTCCTTCACTCGTCCAATAATGTAAGTTGGTGTAAACTGTATGGACAAAGGGATGACAGGGCTGGGTTATAAAACAGTATGGACAAAGGAATGACAGGGCTGGGTTAAAAAACTGTATGGACAAAGGTATGACAGGGCTGGGTTAAAAAAACTGTATGGACAAATGGATGACAGGGCTGGGTTATACAACTGTATGGACAATGGTATGACAGGGCTGGGTTATAAAACTGTATGGACAAAGGAATGACAGGGCTGGGGTATAAAAGTGTATGGACAAAGGAATGACAGGACTGGGTTATAAAACTGTATGGACAAAGAAAGGACGTAGCTGGGTTATAAAACTGTATGGACAAAGGAATGACGGGGCTGGGTTATAAAACTGTATGGAGAAAGGAATGATAGGGCTGGGTTATAAAACTGTATGGACAAAGAAAGGACGTAGCTGGGTTATAAAACTGTATGGACAAAGGAATGACGGGGCTGGGTTATAAAACTGTATGGAGAAAGGAATGATAGGGCTGGGTTATAAAACTGTATCTGGAAAGAAATGTATTGGTAATTAATTAATCAATTTATTGGTAAGGCTGACGACGGCAATAAGGTTGCCTCCAAGAGTCCTTGCCTTTTTACATGTATTAACTAACAAACTTCAAAATCAGATTTATCGACAGAGAAATATATTGCTTTAAAAAATGCATAAATACGTGTGTAATTAAGGAAAGCGATGAATAAATAAATAAATGAAATTATATGAATAAAAACGTAAATTGATTTCATGCCACTGTCATCTTTTGTTTTATCTCGATATATTTCGAAGCAGAAAAAAATGATTGAGAAATATCGGTAACGGTGTATTCTGCACGTGGCTTAAAACTGGCGTATAATGCTAATGACGCTATCGGAGTTGCCAGATTTTAACAGACCTACTATTTCTTAAAGTAACAGAACAGTGTCCACATTGAAAAAGTAAACTGGCTCAGGGAGATTTATATCGGTAATGGTAATTCACATACGTCTTTTGTACAACAGAACATCATTGTAATGCGTTTAGTCATGATACAGTTTTGTAAGAAAAACTAGGGTGATCTAACTGTGATCCCAAATCCCTATCCCTCTTCTAATAAAGTAGACCATAAAAAATGGCTTGATTACAAGGTGATACATCCAGCATGCACATTTGTGGGTAGCTCAATTATTCATGTATGTATAGTTTGAGACATTGTTCGGAAGACAATAGGTATATTACAAGAGAATGTGGATTGCTGGAATAGTGGGTCAATCATGTCCAGATGATGTAGGCCGTTTGGCATTTCATTGTGTATCCTACTGAAGGGTCAGAATCTGGCAGTAGCCAGAGGCAATACTGGTGCAAGTAAGATGGGAAACTAATGAAGACATATACCAGAACACAGCTCTGAGACAGTGATACATGACTGCAACCAGGCTATGTCCGAAATGTCATCTGTATTCTCTGAGGGTATAAGAGAGATAGATATGTGTTAAGCTTGAGAAATGTAGAAGTGAATTAAGATCGTGTATACACGGGATGAGAGGTTTATACCTGTCCAGTGTATACCATTTCTACACAACCTATATAGAGTTCTCCTGTAACCACATTCACGTACTCGGGATTTACCTGTTAGCCAGTGGGAAGATTTTCTGGCGAGACTGCCAGGCAGCTTACTTTAACCACAGGGACGCTGGTTTGCCTCTATATCCATCGCTGCCGACCTGTCGATTTAGTCGGAGAGTGGAAGGATTTGACTGAAGGTCAAACATGCATAAAGCAGGCTGATCCTCTCTGTCAGAGCTACGTTTTCTTAGCAGAGTCGTACCTCAGGTTCAAAGCATATTGACTGCCTGTATGCATCTTCCTAAGGATCAACTCTTGTCAGGTAGAGCTTATGTCTTTTGGTTTCCATATCAAACGATGTTAATTATTCACATGAAGACAATATTCTGAGATATGATGTTCTGATGCAACTTTCTTACCTGGACCAAAACGGCTGTCATAAGGTTCTATGAAAGTAATTAACATAACATAACGTTGAAATACTGAGGATGTCCTTCTAAATGTATAGCTTACACTTATCAGTTTGAACCATATGGACTTTTGCATAAAAATAATTATTACTGCGGGACTTTTGTCCATGACATTTTCGGTATGTCTTTCTTTCATGTTCAGTAAAACAAAAAGTTATTAAACGAAATCTTAAGCGGTTGAGTGGTTGACAATAATTTGCTGACTCTTCTGCGTCACGACATGGGTGGGACGTTAAAATCTGTTTACAAGGTATTCGACATGACACCAATAATGATAAATTATGGAGCGCTGACTGCCCAGCGTCTTCGAAAAGTCAGTATAACAAGAGACAGCACACGTCTAAATCAAAGTTTTCCAAGATTCCAACCGTGGAAAAAGATTTATCAGTTATATTCATTTCAGTGGTGTTTATGAAAAACTGTGTACTGAATATTTTTATACGCCAGCAGTCAGGTTCAGTAAATCACCGCCCTCCGTCAGATAAATAACAAATCCCCTTGCTTCAAGCCAAAGCCGAACTAGCGAGAGCTGGATTCGAACCTGTGACCTCATATAAAGTGCGACTTAGTCAATTTAGTCAATTGAGCCAGTTACAAGAGCCTTAATCAGTTTTAATGACTTTAGGAGGAACGTTAAAAATTGATCAATGAAAAATCCGAAATACATACCAAGTAGAACACGTATGCATGTATCTGTATTGTCTAGAAGTTAAGTATTTATGTCACTATGATAGGAGAAAAAGAACACAATATCGTTTTATCGATGTAATTATGCAACTGTCAGCAGATTCTCGGCTCCACCCAGTATGAGCATGTTCATGGTTAACTTTATAGCCATATGCTTAGCGACGCCCTATCCCTGTACCGTACCATGTATGATCTCTCTGTTTTCTGGTGTACACAGCTCCCGTTTAAAGCGCGTACCTGTCCACACAGCCCTGCCACACCATAACGCGACGCTGTTGAATACATGATTATCGGTGTTCGATCACTTTTGCCTCAGTGACAATGATACCTGATAACAACAATGCGGTGTTCCACTTGTCCGCCGTCTAGAGCATTTACCGATATCGCCTTTTATTGTAATATTAACTACTTTAGACATGTTTTACGTCGCGAGCCATTCTTATGCCAACACTCTAATGGTGCTTATCTTTTCCAAGTCCATATATAGTTTTATCACGGTTTGTACAGCCTTAAGTTAAAGTGGGTTGCACTCAGCGTGTCACTAGTGTTTGTCAATATAACAGTCATATACTTTATCCCGACTGAGCCAAGTTTATATGCAGGGTTATATCTCAGTCAGACATCGCAACTTGTTGAGTTACAGTATCTTGTACCAGAGACAACGCCCATCTTACCATATTTTCCTAACAGTATACAGGTAGATAATTACTACAAGCAGAAAGACAGTTATTGTTTTACCAGGTATAGATACGCGATATGCAGGTTTCAGTGTGTGTACACTGATTGTAAAGGGCAGTGGGGCCCAAATGGGTATGATTTCTTCATCTCCGAGATCATTAATACACTTAAATCCCAAAACATCAACGGACGAATAGGGAGGAAGCAACTGTACTTGAATATATGCTGTGTTAAAGCCCCAATTTACTCCCTTCATTTATTCACTGACACTGCCGCTGCAGTAAGTAGTTGCTTTCCTTTTAACTACTAACAAATCTTCTTGGATTTCAGAAAAAAGCTAACACGCAAGGCTTTTACCTTGGATAACCTAGGAGTTCCTCACGTTTGAGGTGAAACAATACGGTAATTGACGCCGTTTTGATAAAGATAACAGCACGATTGGATGCTACCTGATCCCCAGGGGAAATCTGTGCTTCTCCTCCAAGGCAAAACAGGTCGGATTCCCTGAGCTCTGATATTCTTATGGCCTGGTTGAAAAAGACGGTAATGACAGTATATACCTGAAGGCAAGTGATGTCTGGAGGAACTCACCTGTGTATAACGCCTTCATCTCCTGGGTGAGCAGTGAAAATGAGTGTCTCTGTGTTCCACAAAGCCGCGCTATCTACACTTCTACCAATGCACAGACTTCCTGTCCAACTGCTGTGTTTGGTGACGATGCTCTCATTGAGCGAGGAATTATCAACGACAGAAGCATCACCAAAAAGGGCAAGTACCAGGTGAGGTTTGTTGATAAATTTATCGGTCTGTTGGTTTGTGATCTGAATTGATTTTATGACACGTGTGATCATTCTCTCATATAGACCTCAAAGGACGACATAGACTCAACTACGGTCAAGTACAGAGGCCATACTGTGCCCTGTTGTATACCTAACAATATTTCTAGATAGAATGAGATTCCGAGAATATTTGTGTATAATGTCTGTACACACTGCGATTTGGGGAACCTGTACACACAGAGTACACATATCTGTTTGCTTATTGAAATGTTATCGAAACTTTATGAATTACTCCCAGAAATAAAACATAAAGTTTTATCCCAGAAGACCAGAGTTAGAAGAAATGTGTTAATTTCCTTTGAGATAGAGTTTTATTTACACCAGAAATTACAACACAGTTTGCATCAGAAATAAAACTCCAGATGGAAACATTTGCAAATAGACAGGGAAGAGTTGTCGAAGTTTAAGTGGAATTTGTCGGAAAATTAAAATCCATTGCAATCATTTGAAATATGTTTTGTGGCATTCGACAAACACATCTTATAATATTGAAAATATTTTGTTTCAACTTAATAGCTTAATATTCACTTTTTACGCCATTTTGTCGATGTCATGAGGTTAGCTGGGTGCTAACCTGGAACAGTATGATCTGGAACAGTTGGAATAAAACCTTGGGTTAATCACAAGACACGTATAGACGCATATATCCTGTGGCTTGCTATCTCTCCTGTGGTTTATCTAATCTTAATGACGTATCTTTTACCGGAGTGGGGCTTACCGGTTCTTTCAGTTTCACCAAGGGAACAACGCAGGCTTGCTTGTGATTATAATCTTTATTTCTTTCTTCTGATTTAACATTTGGACTGGGCTCATTCGCATGTGTGACAATCGTATGCAACCCTGGAAGGATAACAGATACAAGCATGGAGTGATGACAGGCAAATAAGCGACAGCTCATCTCAAACCGACTGCGTTTGGCGACGCAGCAGCCATGTCATGGGCGCTCAAATAATCTCAGACAGTATACCAAATGGGTGTCACATGTTACATCCACTTATCAATTATTGTACATCACACTGCAGCTGTGGTAGACACCAGAAATACTTATTACTTCCGTTTCCAGTTACGTATACCTGTTGTAGGCTTATATTTAACCATGTAAAGCGTGTCAAACTGAGTAACGGCGATCAGCCTAACTCCGGTCACGTAATTACACAGCTGAACGTACTGACAACGTCACAGCAGAACACCTGACAGAAAATCAAACAAAAACAGCGACATTTGCGCTAACAGACTTACAAAATGAGTGAAAAAGGATCATGTTAACTTAATGAATACTTTTACATACCTGGAAGGAAAACAAATGCAAACATAGAGCGAGGACAGGCAAATAAGCGACAGCTAAACTCAAACCGACCGCGTTTTGTGAAGCAGCACCCATGTCATGGATACTCTCGTACCCAAACCGGACCTTGTACATAATGATGTAGTTAACCTTCCATTCCCTTATAGTAACAGTGTTCGAATGGTAGTACCAATGGAAGCATCATAGTCACAATAGTGTACACATGAAAAATTAAAAAAAATAGTATTACACATCTAACACAAATACAAAAGAGTTGTGAGCACTTGTACAATTCTGTCCTACAGACAAATACATAACACTTGTGAGCACTTGTACATCATCAATATGAAATAGCCTCTCACCCAGAAGGCTAAAGACTGTCTATAAAGGACCATGCAATTTGTGCTAACTAACTCGGTGGCGCCGTCCCCTGTCACATGTCTACAAATGCTTTCTCTAATTCTGAGCAAGCGATGGTTTTAGTGTACTTTGCTACTGTTTTAGTGTATGTTGCTACTGTTTTAGTGTACGTTGCTACTGTTTTTAGAATAACTCCCCAAATGAGGATAATTAACCTGAAAAAGGATTTCACCATGCGATGATATGCCAAATATCACACTCTCCTTGTTATTCTGGTTTTACTCTCCATACAGTGGCCTTGTATATTGCATCTTTAATTCGCAGACGAACCATCCTTGACGACCTGTTGATTGACTACGATCCCAAGATTTCACCCCACTACGACGAAGGTATGTCCAAATCATGCAGAGCTATAGTAGTATGTTTCATACTTTTACCGTCTTACAAGTTTTCGGATGTCGTGGAAACTAAGAGGAACATATAAACATCGTGTTCAACTCCCCACAACGGTTGTAATTAAATAAGATGCATGGTATACACATTTTTGTCTATAAAACTATGGTGAATTGATCACTGATAGCGGTCGGCTACTTTTACTTGTACGACGGTGGTCAGATGTACGAACATATAGGGAACCGGCAAAAAACAACCGCCTTTCAGCAGAAATCTGACAAACCTCCTAACTTAATGCTGTAGCCGAATAGCGGGTGAGAGATTGGAGAATGCAACCTTGTTGGTCAATGTCTTATCGGCTGCTAGAACAGTGGCACGTTTAATAATGGAGCCATCGAGAAACAGAATGCGACGCCTCTCTCTAATAGTGGACTAGTTTCGTGATTTTTTGACTCTGGGGTGTTGTTCTGAACGTAGTTTTGGAAATAAATACAATGAAAATTCGAGCAGTTAAAAAATGTCGGACATGACGTCATTATTAGAAGAGCTAATCACACTAACGCTTCTGGTTTGCAAATAGGGAAGTAATTTGCAAATCTGTTTCTCTTTGAAGTTAGTACGCTTCGTGATTTCAAAATCACTCAATCGTTTGATGTAATGTCCGCAAATATAAACAGTTGATGCTATCACACATTATATAATTAAGTACATGGAAATTGCCAGTTACACCGTGACAAGAATTTTTCTGATTTCCAGATAAATCGTTTGATGTATAATGTGTAGCAAATATATACAAATAATCGTATTCCACGGAAAATAATTAAACAAGAAGAAAACATAAAAATGATGCTGAAGGCAGATAAAAGAGCGTGAAAACTTATTCGCAAATAGGGTTTTCAATACTTTTCTCGATTTTTTCTTTTTTTTCTAGAAAAGGGTATTTAAGAATATTTTTGTAAGATCCGTATTTTGAATCCTCTCTTGGTATATATCGTCTTTGAATAACACTGCTTTAAATGAGGATGTGATGCATGTGTAATAAATTTATTTGAATGTAAATTTGTTGTTTATATGCAAACACATCCATTTAATCTGATGATTATGATTATATTTATGATTATATTAAAAATATCAGTGGGATTAAAACTCCTTTTGATCACATTAGTTAGCTAAAGAAACCAAAGTCTAGCGCAAATACAACTATTAAACATGTGGTCTTTATCTTATTTATAGCATTATTACATAAAGGCCATACAGGCTATATACGCTAAATACCCATCATGCATTATTTTCAGATGTCTTTTTCTCTGTAAAGAAAAATCGAAAAAAATATTGCAGACCATATTTATAACTAACTTTTCGCACTCTTTCATCTGAACGTTATGTAATTTTTATGTTTTCTCCACCTTTAAGTGTATTTAAATGCCCAGTAACATTGTGACCAATACAGTTTTAACTGTGTTACAGCACTCAGTATATGTCAGCAAATTAGCCCGTCTATATATACCGAGATAGTGACGCTGTCTCACAACTTCACAGATACAAAGAATAACAATTCTGCATGTATCGTATGTAATAACGTATTCAAGCATTTTAGATAATTTACCTATAAAACTGACCTATTTAACACCCGCCATATTAAATAAATGATGCATATACTGTACATTTATATAAACAATTTCAACCATGCAGCCAAAAAAAATCCACTTTAGCCATCCAGCATTCCATGTTATTAACTCGTAATATAACTCGTGTTAAAACCAGAGCATGGACAGGGAATTTTCAAATTTCTCAGCTCTCACTATCCGTCAGGCCTTGATGACAGCAAGCGGTCGACGACGCTAGTGAAGTATTTTACGCACTCTAATGTCCGTTGCAGTTCACTTGTCTTCCAACATATCTGTGAGAAAGTTCATCAGTAACTTACCGAAGGTCGGTAGTGTCCCTCGTGCACTTCGGTTACCTCCATCCGTTTAAGTGAAAAATTCTAGAGTATAGCGTTAAAACAATAAATAAATGAAGGCTGTTGATATGCTAAGCTATATAAACCCGTTAAATTATATCTTTTCTAACAGTTAAATATTAATTTTATACATTTCAGACATACCGACTAATGTCTCGGTACAGATATACATCTACAGCGTGGACACCTTTAACGAAGCTGCGATGGTGAGGACAGTGAAAACCTGGCCACGTGTACGGATTTCTCTTTAGCAGTACAAATAGGCCACGGGATAAACACTAACACTTGTGCAACTTTACATCAGAAAAAAATAAATTAATAAAAGAAATTTACATTAAAGAAAAAGAATAGTCTATTAAGAACAATAAATGAAGTAAATAAGCTGAGTTCATTGAAAACTGTTGACAGCTTCTCTCTGCGTGATTCCGTCCTAATTTTGTACTTCACATACTTTCTTAGTTCTTTGGTGGTTTGTGTTAAGCGTCGTTTTGGGAATTGGCCTTGCGATTATTGACTCGGAACCTTCACTTTGGTTGACGGCTGGAATACGAATGTCTGTTTCACCTCATAGATTCCTTATAACTCAAATGGCTGAGGCCACATCTTTGAAGAATACGACTTCTGCCCTGTACCTTAAAATTTTGTATTTGAAATCATTCCATTGTTCATTTAATATCAAACATTCCCGGTTGCCTTTCTCTCCGTGATCAGGACTTTAACTCAAGTTCGATATTAGTTGCTTTTGACGGAGGACACCGGCAGGAGCCGATTTCTCAAAGCCATTTCCGACTTAAGCAAAAATTTCAACTGCGATCTTAAATCTCAGTTTTCGGCTTTAGAAATTTTGTTCACCTCATCAATATTATCTTAAGACAAATGTGTCCAAAATTCAACTTACACTGCCAAAAACTAAGCACTGTGAAGTTTCAAATATTCACTTAAGTCAGAAATGACCTTGTGTAATCGGCCCCAGGTGTCAGCTATTGCTATCTACAGTATCTATCTTGGTCTAACTTTGCACCTTTGATGTCTTGCTACAGGAATACTCTCTGACGATCTTCGTCCGTCAGAAGTGGCACGATGCCCGATTGTCTTACTCTGCCTACCCTATCATCACAGAACCTCTGGAGCTGGACACGAAGATCATGGCCCGGGTCTGGGTACCGGATCTGTACTTTACTAACGAAAAGAGGGCAGCCTTCCACGTTGTCACCGTGCCCAACAAGCTTATGCACCTCTACCGGAACGGCACCATCTTCTACAGCGTCAGGTAGAGAAAATGGGGGGGGCAGTGGACGTGAAGCGTGAAATAATGGTTGAATGGTTTTGTTTTTAACTTTAGCACATAATGTGAAATCAAACAGGTTAAATTTAGTGGGCTGGCTTTTAACCGCTTTGGTATTGTAGTCATGGTTTATGCCCCTGCTCGATTAGAAAACGTGTTTTTTACTATATACGGTGTAAGTTTTAAACTTTCTCGTACATCTGTTCACAGATTATCCATGACATTATCGTGTATGATGAACTTGCACAAATACCCATTCGACACCCAAATCTGTGGCATTACTGCAGAAAGTTGTAAGTAGATGTGTCATTTTTCTACACAAAGACTAATAAAGATGCGCGTGTCTAATAGATGATGGTTTATACTGCCCAATGCTGTATGTCAATCTAAACGAAAAAATTACTATTTAATTCGTATATAACAGCATAAATGGACAAACGACTACCGTCGAGAGCAATCTATTATCTGTCTGAGCAAAGTGGAAACATCAGCGTATAGCCCAGTATGGCAGTGGTTCCAAAAATTAATTGAGGAAAGTAAATTATGGAAAGGATTGAATCATTTCACCTGCAGTATGCATTTCTGTGCTAAATGTTTTGGCGGGCTGCAATAGCTTTCACCTCAGTAGGAAACCTGCTTTGAAGTGCTATATCTTCCGAACATCATTCTGTTGTTTCTTTGACAGACAGTTACACGACGGACTACTTGGTGTTCAGCTGGTTTGATCACAGACCTATAGAGTATTCAGACAGTCTGTTAATACCACAGTTTAAGAAGCAAGACACGACGGCCCTTGACTGCACGAAGACGTACGGAGAAGGTGAGTCTGGGAAGTGTGGACAAGCTTTAAATTGTGTTCTGATAAAACTGGCATAACCCGTTAAGCCGCAACAGTATCGATTAATGCCGGGGCGGAGTGGGGGTGTTTAAATTGTGTTCTGATAAAACTGGCATGAGCCGTTAAGCTACAACACTATCGATTAATGCCGGGGCGGAGTAGGGTGTGGTTAGAATGGCATATACATCTGGGCTGCATTCGTGGGATTCAACCGGTTCGTGGAAACATTTAAATCTATTTTACAATATTTCAGTAGATGACAATGATATAAAGGGCACTAAAATACTCCAATTCCAGCGAACGACTTGATTAGTGAAGGACCTTTTTCAATCTAGAGAGTACACGGCATGTTTTGTTGGCACATCGGCAGAATTTGTAACTGTATCTCACAATTGTACATGAGTGGAAACATTTAGAATGGTTTTCGATGTTACAGTGGAATAATAATTCTTACCTTGATGGCATCCGTACACTAAAATCCCATGGGCTATCCAGATTCATCCAGTGGTAACGTACCTTTATGAAAGATGTTATTTTATTGACCGATCATCACGGTAAACAAGTACACCTTGATGAGGTGAAATTTGAACCCCTTCATTCAGACGGCATACGCTACATAGGTCATGACCAGGTTGTGTTAAGGGAAAATGTGAAACATTTTATCAATAAACCATCTTAAAATCTGTCCATGTTTTCTTTATGACTCCTGCCAGGGGACAGCGGATTAATCGGAGGTCAGTTCTCTCTCTTCTACCCACAATGCTTTGAAGCAGAATTTTACCAAACCTTATTTTCGTATCTTTGTATAGTAATTATTATTTCTCTGATTTCAAAACATTATACATCGTTCCGCTTCCCTAACCCTGCCTTATCCATTACTTGGTATAATTTCAGTGCAAATTCTGCATGTGCCCTTTTGTGTTTCACGTTAAACAACAATAGATGGAACTACTCATATTTTCAGTGAGTTTCAGTGCAATGTTTACTGTTGCTTGTCTTCAGTTTTGGTTACTCGCATTCCCACAAGTGCTTTGGTTTGGCGCAACGTAGATATCACAGCAGTGTTTGTATGGATAGTAAATATAGATACCAGTATCACTGACACAACACTCAAACTGTACACCTTCGGTTTTGGTTACTCACATTCCCATAAGTGCTTTGGTTTGGCGCAACGTAGACATCACAGCTGTGTTTGTATCGGAAATAAATATAGATACCAGTATAGCTGACACTACACCCAAGCTGTAAGTCCGGGTGTCCACCGTACAGTATATAATGACATGTGGTCCACCATACAGTATATAATAACATGTGGTCCACGGTACAGTATATAATGACATGTTGTCCACGGTACAGTATATAATGTCATGTTGTCCACGGTACAGTATATAATGACATGTGGTCCACGGTACAGTATATAATGACATGTGGTCCACGGTACAGTATATAATGACATGTTGTCCACGGTACAGTATATAATGTCATGTTGTCCACGGTACAGTATATAATGACATGTGGTCCACGGTACAGTATATAATGACATGTGGTCCACGGTACAGTATATAATGACATGTTGTCCACGGTACAGTATATAATGACATGTGATCCACGGTACAGTATATAATGACATGTTGTCCACGGTACAGTTTATGACATGTGACCCACGGTACAGTATATAATGACATGATGTCCACCGTACAGTATATTATGACATGTGATCCACCGTACAGTATATAATGACATGTGGTCCGCGGTACAATATATAATCACATGATGTCCACCGTACAGTTTATAATGACATGTGATCCACCATACAGTATATAATGACATGTGGTCCACGGTACAGTATGACATGATGTCCACCGGACAGTATATAATGACATGTGATCCACCATACAGTATATAATAACATGTGGTCCACGGTACAGTATATAATGACATGTTGTCCACGGTACAGTATATAATGACATGTGATCCACGGTACAGTAGATAATGACATGTTGTCCACGGTACAGTATATAATGACATGTGATCCACGGTACAGTATATAATGACATGATGTCCATCGTACAGTATATTATGACATGTGATCCACCGTACAGTATATAATGACATGTGGTCCACCGTACAATATATAATCACATGATGTCCACGGTACAGTTTATGACATGTGATCCACCATACAGTATATAATGACATGTGGTCCACGGTACAGTATGACATGATGTCTACCGGACAGTATATTATGACATGTGATCCACCGTACAGTATATAATGACATGTGGTCCACCGTACAGTATATAATGACATGTGATCCACCATACAGTATATAATGACATGATGTCCACTGTACAGACCGGCTCGATAGCACAGTTTTTATAACGTCCACTTAGGGAGCGAAACTTTAACAGGTGCAACGACTGGTTGACCCGTATTAGTATAATGGCTCGGGCGAGGCGGCTTACTTGCCTTCGGTAAGGCGTTCCAGTGAAGCAGCACTAGATAAATGAGGGTGGAAATCCGTCCTGCAACAAGGAGGCACATTACGCGCACTCTAAGGATTCTTTCGTCGTCATATGACTGAAAAATTGTTAAGTACGACGTTAAACCCCAAGCACTCACTCATTCCAACGTACAGTATATAATGGCATGTGATCCACCTTACAGTATATAATGACATGTGATCCACCGTACAGTATATAATGACATGTGATCCACTGTACAGTATATAATCACATTATGTCCATCGTACAGCATATAATCACATGATGTCCATCGTACAGTATATAGTGACATTGTTCAAGATTGATTCCTCATCCTGAATGTGTAAAGCATGATAGAGACACATTAAGAAACTTTTCGATTCTGTGTCACTGTGGAATGATGGAAACTTAGTTCCAGAGTAACAACTTGAACCCTAAAAAAATTACCATCATTAACTCAATCACTGGCGACAATGGGAAAATTCCATGCATGTAAAGTGCTAATTTATATTAGAAGTGGTAATTGTAATTTGGTGGTTGGCGGGATTTAATGATAATTAGTTTCTGTTCAAATTATATTCTTCCTATAAAAGAATGGGATTCTAACTGTTTCGGTGAAAACCGCCTGCGAGAAATTGGTTGTGTAGAATCTTTGGTTCATAACGGGGATTTAGTTCTACTATTGCTAGTACTAGAACTTTCCCTTCATGCAAATACATCCACCAAACTAGCAGCAAAGTGATCATATTATCAAAGAGCTAATCGATGGTTGAAGAATAAAGTTTCATTAACATCCATGTAATATCGCATTAAATAGTTGTGTCAGATGTACAAAAACGATATTGAAAACCTTGTGTACTGAAAGGCATTATACGCAAGTTAGGCGACTCTATGACGTAAAACTGAATGGCAATGTGTGAATCGTGATTGGTTCAGTCTCCGATGATGTTGTCTACATTACCGATATTTCTTAGTAAAACGTGCTAACAAATATCTCAAGCAAAAACAAAAAGTAAAATAACCGTTAATGTTCAGGGGCTATAGTTCATTAAACCAGATTGGCAATATGTTTCCGTGAATTAAAACAGGGAAATTGAGCTGGGCATTTCTCGAAAGATTTAGTAGTATTTTGTACCCTGTTTATACACTATCCCCTTTCTTTACCTTATCTACAACAACTGCTGCTGAAAAAAAAACTGGGTAATGCCAATGTAAACATAAGAGGGTGTTCGCATTAAGACGTTTTGGCCCTTCTATGTTTTACCTAGCAGCAAGTGTCTGCGGCATTCTGTTGTAATTTTTTTGTTATTCTGGTACGGCCTCCGACCAGGATTTGGCCCCCGATCCCCCAGTCAGATAGGAGGCATATTTATTCACCTTTCCCCCTGCTTTCTACTCCTCGTCTACAGCTTTTCTCGTGCGAAGCTCATAGATTGTGCGATCTATTCCATGTCGTCCTCGATACCCATTTTTTAGTAAAGAAACTTAGTGAAGATACAGTTCTATGTCATGTCATGTCCTTATTTTTGTAATTCTGATTTCTACACTTTATATGCATGTGTGAAGTCATAACTGTAAAACACAGAATCATATATAATAGGACTTCATACCATATGGTATATCAAGTCATGCCGTGAAGAGTCTACCTTATCTGAGCTCTATAAAACCGTAGGGGCATCTCTTATATATATTGTTGATACGCCTGGGCTTGTTGCCTTTACCGTGTCCACCATCCACCAGCCATACATAGACATACAATAAAGAATCTATCTTATCTAAACTATAAAAACGTGGATTCAATAGAATTTCGCTATTATTTTAGAAATAATAAATAATGTATAATATATATAATAGTAACTTATTCATGTTTTAGAATCGTTTTAAATAATACAGGTACAAATCTGACATTGACTGAGAGGCAATAATTTGAGCTATTCTTGGAAATAAAGAAAATTTGATTTCATTTCTGAATTAAGATTTTTTACCAAAAATCTACGGTATAACCTCTTTAAAGTCATATAGACAAGATCATTTTACTTACATGACGGACGTTAGCTTTAGGCGTGAAAGAAAGCGAGTCGACCCTGGAGAAAGAAAAAAAATATAATCACCCTAACTTAAAGCCACGTCAGAACCAACGGAAACCAGCCTTAATGGTAAATCGCATTAATATATCGGATGGTTTACAAGCAACGTGATTCATTCAACGTTACCCAGCGTGGTTCATTCAACGTTACCCAGCGTGGTCCATTCAACGTTACCCAGCGTGGTCCATTCAACGTTACCCAGCGGTATCTTAGGAATGCTTATTTTCCATGTTTATTTTCTGTTTCATCAAATTCCAGCCAAAGCCGTTATTTTTGACACAGTTGCCTTACGAGTGCAAAACATATCCATTTTTCATGCGGTGTTTATACTGTAACTGTACCTGGAGGGAATTCCCATGACTCAGTTATTGGAGTGGTGGATTTCGAATGTCGAAATCCGAGTTCAACATTAAATGAACTCATCCACCGAAATCACCCCCAAAGACTGAACAATTCAGCACAAAACAAAGGAAAACAAGCTTGTAGCATTTTGTATTGAACTGGGTCAGACATGTATAAATAGTTTTACAGTTTATATTTCCGGCTTAATTCCGTTATGCATAATTATTACACATTTTATATATTATAATATAATACATTATACAGTTCCCTGATATATTATGAAACTGTAAAACAACAAAACTATTCAATCCAAACACTAAATGTCTGGTTTTCGTTCTTCATGCAGTCGGGAATTTCACGTGCATTCGGGCGAGCATCGTTCTGGAGAGAGACATCTGGTATTACGTCATTCAGGTATACATCCCCAGTACCTTGATCGTTATCCTCTCCTGGGTCTCCTTCTGGCTCGATGTGGACGCCATCCCCGCCAGAATCACCCTCGGAGTGCTCACAGTGCTGACCCTCACTACCCAGAGCTCCAGTCTCCGCAACACGCTACCTAAGGTTTCCTACATCAAGGCTATAGACGTCTGGATGGCCTTGTGTCTGGGCTTCGTCTTCTCTGCTCTGCTCGAGTTCGCTTTTGTCAACGTTCTATCTAGACGGAAGAAGAACGACCCCAATGTGGAGAGCAAAACCGGAAGTGAGGTGGACGACATCAAACAGGTCGGCCATAACAGTTGTAGGCTATATAGTTCTAAAAAAAATGGATAAAACATTTATTTGTTTTTTACAGTGCTGCCTTATGTAGATAATTACATTGAATTCAACTCTTAGGTATTCTTAAAAAAAAAATCCTTAGATGACACAATCTTTAGAAGAATAACCTAAACACGACCTAACTTACGATCAACAAGAGAATAGTCCATGAGTATGCTCAAGTAGCCGTTGTCATATTGCGACCTAATTGGTCTGCAATGATCTGACTCATTTTCCAAACTTCCAACCAATTTTCATCGAAAGAAATATACAACGGCTATATAGCACATGGTGTAGGTCCTTAAATGCTGTTTACGCTGTAAACGTTAGTATTCTAGCACTTTTGTACAACCAAATACGTTACTTTGCCTCACCATTTACACGCGACACTTTTCCTTGTCGAACCTGTGTTTCTATGTTATACAGGAAGACGAGACGTGTGAATCGAAGACAAGTCTGACTTTGGTGGGCCGGAAACGAGCGTTGTGTCTAGATCGAGTCTCGCGGGTTTTATTTCCCGCCGTGTTCTCCTTTCTGAACATATTTTACTGGCTTTTCTACACGGTCTGGCTATAATGACGACAGGTAAAATGACGACACTTCGAATTTTCAACCAGTGTCATTTAAAATACATATTCTTCATGGAGTGGTTTTACATTTTAGAAACATCAACTTGGAGCTGAGACGTGATTGTCACAATTATGAGAAAACCCGGGAGTAAATCCCAGAGATGTGGGCGAAAAACTTTTGTACATTAGTTCAACCCAACACGTTCGGGACAAACTTTCCAGGGCCGGTGTACTTTTTTTGAAAATAAAAATAAAAATTTTTTTTCTGCTATATAAATTTTTAATGCAAATACGGTTCCTTAACTCATAGATTCACACCTTCACAAAATATCAATTTTGATAATGGAAATTATATCGACTCTGATAAAAATTTATAACCCCCCTGTCTACGTCAGGGGAGTTTCATAAGTATCGTTTTCAATGTCGCAATATATGTGCGCTAATATATGTAGTAATTCCAGTGCGACTGAATACTTTATGTTTAAATCTCAGCTGAAAACCACGATGTTGAAAACTATTTTAAAACTACTTGCCAAGATCATCAGATGCCATTTGAGCATCTTACAAGAAACTGTCAATCGTTTTTGCATGATACCGTCCTAATTTTCTTTAAAATAATTTAAAAAAACATTTGTTTCTTTGTCTCTTCGACGTTGTTTTAGTGATATGTCATGCGATTCTTCACTTGACATATCAGTTTTAGCGAACAAATATCTTTGACAATTGTTTGGAACTTTTTATTTATCAAATCCTAGATTTTCGGGTATTTACCAAGGAAAGCTCAAATTATTTTCTTTCAGTAAAAATCAGGCCCCTACCTGCACCAATAAACAGAGAATTTTAAAGTTTGTAAAAGTTATAATGCGACGTGCCTTATAAATTTCGGAAGTTTATTACCTATTTTGAAGGGTAACCTCTGCACCAACGTGGTTGATATTTTCTGAAACTAAATTATTCGGGCTACTCGAAAAAAAGAAAACAGCAAAAATTCGATTGGATTTGTGCTTGTTGATTGTTTACCTTCGATGTAGCCTCCGGTATAGTCAAACATCTCCGGTATAGAGCCGCTATTGAAACATTCTGTACAAATTATGTACGGTTGTGTGCACCTTACGGGAGCGTCCCCATATATGCTGCGTTTTTTCTTCACTTTTCGCGAATGGAAATCCCGAATAGAAAACAAATGGTGTAAGCTTCAGTCGTTTTATCCACAAGAAAAACGAACCAATTTGAAATGGCTCATTCGGGTTTTCTTCAAAAGTAGTCCGTGTCAGCTAAAACAACACTGGCGAACGGCGCAGCAGGAGAGAACTTATAACCGCGGTAAGTGTGGAGGAGAGTAAGGGGGGTAGGGGGGAGGAGGGGGGATCAAAAGGTGCATTAGCCTGGATCCACGCCGATTACTGCACCAACAACAACAACAGCGGCATATAGGCCAACATGTAAATTGACAGCTTTCTGAGAAACAAAACGAAGATAAAAAAATAAGACTGGGGGTTGCGTTATCTTGATAAATATTGTGGCTGCACAGACGTATAAGACATGTGGGCCTACGGACAAGTGTCAAAAAGAGTCACAACGGTCAAACGTACCAGCGCGGTCGCCATAACGTTCAAACTTTTTCATTTCACTCGACCGGATCAAAGTGTTTGGCATGCAAAATCTCGATAAACGACACACTACCAGAGAATCCGATAATGCGAGTATTTAGGTATTTAGCGTAGAAAAAAAAAACACGGTGCCAAAGGAAGGAGCGCATTTAGATTTAGCCTATGTTCATCCACGAGAAATGATAAGCCAAGCCATATGTGCCTGCCAGTCACATGGTGAGTTTATAGGATGAAACGTACGTGGAAAGGTCTGCCAGCAACCTGCGGATGGTTGTGGGTATCCCCCGGGCTCTGCCTGGTTTCCACCCACCATAATGCTGGCCGCCGTCGTATAAGTGAAATATTCTAGAGTACGGCGTAAAACACCAATCAAATAAATAAATAAATATTACAGAGACGGTAACAATTATTAAAAATGACCACAGGGGAAAAACACAAAACTCTGCAAGAAAATTCATACCAGAGGATTACTTTTCTTACACAAAAAAGCACCATGAGAAGCTTTGACGGCCAGCACACCAAAAAAAACAGCGACGTCTGTAAGTCAGTTTTAGCATTTCGTGTAGCATACTATTGTACTTGATCCTGTAAGATGGGTATGCAGACAAAATACGTAACTTAATCCGTTCTTGCCAGTCAATATGTTGTTGTTGTTGCAACGAACACGCAAAAGTGGGAGCTCCCGTCGACTGCTTTCTCACGCGCCGTCTTACGGATTAACATCCCGTTGTGAGTGGATTAGAGGCCAGATCAGCCTGTTTCTGTATTCGTGCGCAAAATGTTTCAGTATACGTCGTTTTTATTCGTTTTCCCCTTCACCTTTCTCAGAGCACCAGTCTGTTTCAAATTATCATTTAAACGAATGGAAAAACGATTAGCGTAGATGTGATTGTTTTTTTTGTTCGTTTTACGTCAATGAACAGAAATGGATATATGGGGACGCTCACTAACAGTTATGTTCACATCTCACATCAGTATCACGATTCCTTACACGAGTATCACCACACCTCACACGAATATCACGATTCTTTACTCGAGTATCATGACATCTCACACGAGTATCAGAAAACCTCACACCAGTATCACGACGGTGTACCTCTAGTATCACCACGGTGTACCACTACTATCACCACGGTGTACCACCAGTATCACGATGGCGGCACCAGTATCACGACGGTGTAACACCAGCATCACAACAGTGTAACACCAGTATCACGACGGTGTAACACCAACATCGCTACCCCTCACACCAGCATCACCACTCCTTACACCAGCATCATAAAGATGTAACACCATTAAAGAGCTTTGATTCACCGACGCTGTGTTTCTTTAACAGAACGAAGAATTAATTAGCAAAGGATAACTCTAATACAAGGTCAGATATTTTGTCATAAAAGGCAATTGTCCTGTTTACTTTATTTGTTTTCTCTCTCACATTACAACTTTATTAGCGATAAGAAATGACTCATGATTTTAGATTTAAGTGCCTCGGATGCTTACCGAAAGTGAAGAATTTAAATAAGATATATTCCAATAAAAAATGGAGTGGTCACCCCTTTCTATTCTCCTCTTTTTTTTTTACATATGCATATGTCTTGAGCCCAGCAAATGATAATTTGGTTGTGATGTGGTGTATTTGTTTCACTAATCGGCCCTCAGGACTAGAGAAAACCGGCCAGGGTCTGGTGGAAACGACCGATTTTCTCCAGGTAGGCTACCCTAATTGACCAACATCCTGTGGGTGGAAAAACCAGACAGGGTCTAGTGGAAACCGTCTCTTCTCTCCATGGCATGTACACTAATTGACCAACATCCTGTAGGTTGAGAAAGACTGCAACTCTCCAGGCACTTGACAAACCTACTGAAGCAAGGCCTGTAAGTAAAGGAGGCAGACAGATATTGTCTGGTAGAAACGACCGCTTCTCTCCAGGTACGTGACCCCTCCTAAAGCAAGAACTGCTGATGGAGGCAATCAGGCCGTGTCTGGTGGAAACGACCGCTTATCACCAGGTACTTGACAAACCTAATGAAAGGGGAGGGAATTAGGCAAGATTTCGTGGAAGCGGTCGATTATCTTCTGGCACATGACAAAAATCCAAAAGGTATCTCCACAGGTACTTGACAAACCTCATGAGGTGAGCCGCATTCGAGGATCCGAGGATTCTAACAGTTGACCTCCTCCCTCTGTACTATGTCGTTAACAGGGGGGGGGGGTGGGGGGGGGGGGGGGGGGGCAACTATTTCTTGGCATGTGTACATATCCACATAGCAGCTTTATGTCACTGTAACCCATACGTCACTATTTATATGCCTGGGATAAAAATGGACATGCTCAATTTATGAAGGTGAGTGGAAGTTTTTTCAAGTGTTTAGATGGAGGAAGCAAATGTATCTCTGCCACAATAGAGTCAGCGATAAATCTACAATGAAATCGCGACAGGCAAGGGCAGTTGAATATGAGTAAAGTGTTCTTGGTGTACACGAAAATATGAGTTACGAGGCATAAAAGAATTAAGAGTAGAAGGGAATACACAACAAACACTTCAGCTGTAGAGAAATAACAGACCATACTGTATTAATCAAGAATGTATATATAGACATAATTTCCATACAAATAAATGGTTTCTTTATAGTAGAAAGACATTTTGGTATAACATTTAACGAATTCAACAACTGTAGCAAAATTTGACGTCTATATAGAAATGATGTTCATAACAGGTATAAATTAATACTTCCGTCGAAGGCGTACATTTATTTCTCAATAATAAAAACATACTAAGAAAGAGACCGTAATACTTTGGTCCAGTTCTATACAAAAACGCCTTTTAACAATTTTAGAATAAATATATATCTTCACGATTTTTTTTTCGTTGTAATGAACCTCTGACCTGAACGTGTGGGTGTCTCAAGGTGCTATATGTGTTTAAGGCTCAGTGGAAAAGCAATCTCGTCTTTAGCACTTTTTTAACGCCTCCGTAAAAATGGGAAATAACATAAGAGAGCAACATCCTGAGGTAGATTTTGTTGCCCCATCGTTTCTACCACAGACAGTAGTATCGGGTGAACTAACTCCGAGCATTCAGTTACAAGAATCCATGAAGAATTCCACACACTTTATGAAAACTGGAAGACTTAGTCGTTGAGTAGGGTTGTCACGCATCAACAGGAACCCCAACATTTCCATGTCTGGCAGATGAGCATCCTCCCCGATCACACGCAAGACGTAACCCAGGCTGTACAGGTCTGACTTGACGCTAGACGGCGCTTGATTAACAACTTCCGGGGCAATGTGATGACAGTCCACCATGTCTTCGGGTTTCACAGTACTGGTGTAACTGGAGTTAAAAGTTGCCATACCCATGTCCACAAATTTCACCTTGAGGGACTCTTGACTGTCGTCCAAGAGAATGTTGTCGAACTTTATGTCGTTCAGAAGGACGCCTTTCTGGTGGATTTTCTGCAGTCCCTGGGCCGCTTGTAGAGTAAATTGCAGCCACACCTTTCTGTCGGCCCCTCTGGCCATTAAATCCTCTACAGTTGTTCCCTGACCAACACACTCCTGAACCAGAATGGGATCGCCGCCTTTGCTAGCCATGTTGATGAGCCCGTGGACTTTGGGTACAGCTCCGGTGTCTTGTAGGTACCGCTGTATCTTTGCCTCCCTTTCGATTTCCTCCACAGACGCCCGGTTCGGCTTAAAGAATTTGGCGGCAATGTTCGTCGCCATCTCGTCTTGTTCAAGCCTGCCGCGCTGGACGTATCCATAGCCGCCTTCACCAAGAATGTCACAGGCTCCTTCGTCCAGGTATTCCAAGTCCAGATCGGTGCGGGAAATACTAGGGATGGACACAGTACTTAATGAAGCCGTAAGTGTGAACTGTCTTGGCTGAGTCGGGGAGTCAGATCGGGAAGGGGCTGGTGGTTTGGGGACGGATGGTACCCTAAGCTCTGGACGTTTGGGCTCGGGCTGGGTCCCAGGGGAGATAGATTTTGGTCTCTGTCGTTTTCGTGGGCCCGGCTGTTTTCTGCTCTCCACAACTTGCTTCACGGACAAATCTACGGGTGATATCTGGGTAGAGCCTTTACTTGGCGGTACTCCTCGTGGCAGACTTGCCAGACCTTGGGTTGGCCCTGTAGATTGTACCGTACTGTTAACGTGAACAGCATGAGGTTTGTGGACAAACAGCCGCCTGACCACAGGCCTTGTTGATGATGATAGTTCCTCACCGACAAGATTTACCTGTGAAGCAGAAAAGGAAGCAAAGACCAACTATTTATTATAACATATTATTCATTACTGCATGGTTCTGATTCTTGCCGAGGACAAGTTCTGCGCTTCGTTCAGTTTAAATGTAATGGACTACTACATGGAAATTTGTGTTCATCAATAAGTACAACAGGTTACCTCAGCTCAGCTGGAAAACCTTGGAAAAATAATGTCTATTAATTTACAAATCATGTCACGTTATTTTATCTAAATTAAAAAGGTGCTATCATTTTTGGTTTAGAAACAGGATGATTATATACTTGTCATTGATTTAAATTTGGACTGAAATAATTTTGGTTGTAATCGGAGAATCTGAACTTCAAGTTTTCGGAAATGGTCGTGTATTTGATTTTCCGTTGTGTATATAAAAGATAGGAATCTAGCGATCATATAATGAGTTGGATGCAGCACCTTTACTGACAGGCCTGAGCTAAATGTACTATATCTGACAGATGACGTTTGGTCTCTTACATACACACAAAGTGAAACTACCTGGTCAGGCCTGTGGTATTCTGCCCGAGGGTGTCCTGAGGCATGGTACTGGCGCTGTACATTAGGGTCCAGGTACACAGGGCTGTGATACCAGTCACCACCTCCATAACCCTGTGGACAAACAACTTGGGGGTGAGAGTTCCATGCCTGCCGTGAACTACGGTACTGCGGCAGTGCATTGGGGTCAGGGTACACAGGGCTGTGATACCAGTCACCTCCTCCATAACCCTGTGGACAAACAACTTGGGGGTGAGAGTTCCATGCCTGCCGTGAACTACGGTACTGCGGCAGTAAATTGGGGTCAGGGTATATAGGGCTCTGATACCAGTCACCTCCCCCATAACCCTGTGGATATACAGTTAATATATATATATACGTGTGAGAAAAATGTTTGCAGCACTTGTTCAGTATATATGATAAAATTAGCCATTTTTCTTTGAATTTTATGTGTATGTACATTTGTCAACTGTTCTATAGTTAGTTTCAGTCATGAACAAACGGGGTATGAAGGCATTCAAAGATCGATACCAAAAATATACCGTGGGGAATTTGAATTTCTTAACCAGAGTAATGAGCATCTAGCACACAAAGTATAACTGTGCACATTCCTTATAGGCCTACCTGGTAGTAGTTGTAGGGGTTTCTTGGATAGTCACGTGCCCCACGTGGGTGGATATACTGGTAGTAAGGGGGCCTTCTAGTATAAGATGTACGATTCCAAGGAGTGTCGAAATCGACATCTAGTCTTCTTTGGTACTGCTGTGGCCCGGATCGATCTGACCCAACCCACTGTTGAACAGAAAACAATAATTTCAAATATGTTGACAATTCAGTCGACTAATGTAATACTGGAAGGGACTTTTAAAAGTGAAAATCAAGACTAGGAATATATAAATTAATTATAACATATGTACGACATTGCACTGTAAAACTGTCGTTTCTGATTTTAAAAACAAGGCATTTTCTCTACATGACTCTGAAATAATTTTGAATTAATGTGTATGTCGACTAGGCCCTATATATTTGTAGAATAAAATTTTAAGGCTATCGTTGTTTAAAATCTGATTTAGAAAGACATCTATTTATCTAGACTATATTTATGAAACAAATAAACTCTGCCAAGATGTGAAAGACGTTCTGCCTTAGTTTCTATCACGTCCGCGCTGGAACAATAGCTACAACAACAACAACAAAATAGATGCGGACGTTCTTTGAATTTTTACCAAGTTAATATAAAGACAAATGTATGTAGTATGAATGTTTTCACTTATTTACGATCCACTTATGAATGTCTGCACCTTTATTTTATAGTTATTCCACTTTGATCAGGATCCTGAGGAAAATCTGGGGTCGGAATATACAAGATAGTCAGGCACATCCATCACATCGTTACCGTTAGGTCTAACCATTTTAATGATCAAACATTTAACATTAGTCTCACATTTATTGTTGTGTTGTTAAGTATGTTTTTCAATGGTTTTCACGAGGAATCTCAGCGCACTGTTTGTGTAAAGTTGTCATATCCTTGTGAGCTGAAATTATTCCTATGCCATTGACTATTTTCTGTACAAAACACCGAGTAACTAAACGTTGACCACACGTAGATCTGGATGTATTCCCTAACTGGTAATACTTTTCTTATTTAGATGAAGAAAATATTTTATTATCGACTGATTTACATCACTAAGGATAGTTTTGAAAGATCATCTAGAGATGTCAATGTCTGATTCACAAAGTAAGCCTAGCCTTTTTGTTTGCAACCTCGAACTAGGTAAAATGCAAAGTAAACAAAGTAAAACATCAGGCATTTCACATTTTAACAACTTGATAATTTGATGTTAATATGAGTTAACCTATATGATATTTCGTCGCACTGACCTTTCGTGCATTATTTGACTCCATTTCTGGTGATGGTCTCTGCCAAAAATCGCTGCTAAGATCAGATTTAAGAGAGCGAGTATAAAACCGTGTGGTTTTCACGTCCATATTTCTTGAGAAATGGCCACACTGTCGGTTCTGATTTATGACGTCATAAAGATCTGACGTCATCTCACGTGCGAAAGGTCATCGCTCTCCATTAAAAGAATGATATGTCGTCATTTTAGTATGACGGCATGATAATCAGCAGTGAGACTTGGCTGGATCCCTGCCCCTGACATCAGCTGGCGCCAATCGCTTGTAAATATAAACCGCTAGGTATGAAGGGCGGTGTGAAACAATAAATAAGATCATATGGGGTAGCACCAAAGTGGGAATTATACTTTGCATGTGAGCACAGTTCATCGGGACACATGTGGTTTTAAGCTTGTTGAACAAATTTAGGAGTTATCTACACGTATGTTCCCTCTCGATGTACCTTTGTAAACAATTAATAAAACACATAATTATGTTCACTCCGATGTTTGCAGCTCTTAACATTGAAACAAAAATGAAAACATTTGACCGATATCATAAAACAAAAAGTCCCCGGGGCTCGGTCAGTTTTACCTCTATTACATTGCGGGCCGTCGTCGTAAAAGTGAAAGTATTCTTGAATATGGCATAAAGCACCAATCAAATTATACACAGGTTACAATAATGGGACTTGTGATAAATCTTTATTTCAGTCCGGCTCTTTCGTCTGCTCACACGACCTTTTATCATATTGACATCATCTTGGCCTCTCGGCTGAAACGGAGACCAAAGTACCTGGGCTCCACTGTACAGAATTTTAACACCTGCAAATACTGTCACAAATTCTGACACAGAAATTTACACACAGTTTATTCGGACAACTTTCTCTTGGTGCATGAAAACTTGTAAGGTTTTCATCACAGATTTGTATGTGTCGTAGGCCTAGCGTCAGTTGATGACCCACCTCACTCCCCTCCTCTCCCCTACCCCTGTCGCCCCCCCCCCCTCTTTCTGTTCAAGGAGAGGAAAATTTAAATATCAATCAAATACCATTGAAAAGAGTATGCATTTCCTCGCAAGCGTACCTCAAGTTGATAAATTATAAATAAAGTCAGCACCAAAATCCGGTATGGGCGATCCCATTTTGCCAAATATAAGCGTCAAGTCCGACATTCCTATACAATTCGTAGTCCGTAAAGGGCGTTCCAAGTCTATTTCCACAACAACGTTTAACACTAACTCCCGAAGACAAAGGTATGTAAGAAATTATACAAATAAGAAATAAAGCCGGTAACACACAAGAGAGAAGCGGTCATCAGTTTTCAATGATGCCGGCCGACAGTGAAAGATCTTGTCCTGAAGTCTTCTGTGTTAGGAGGAGAATTGCCGTCGGAAACCACCGAAGTGAAGTTCGTACATTTCCGTTAGAACTCTTCTTCCCAGAAGATAGCGAACAGTACAGTTCGTTTTCCACTTGATGGCCTCGGACCCCCATTAATTTTCCATAAGCGACAATGTTAACGTCTAGCGCTGTAGCTCAGTCCCAAACATTCCGTGGCTAATAAGCTTTGGTGCATACCTGGCCCAGCCTGTGAGAAAGAAGCCATAAAAATCTTGACATAGGTTGACCGTCAAAATCTGGACCTTTCCATGTCGGCAGCTGGGAGGCGTGCCTAGCAACGCCAAGGGGGTGTCACTCGCAGCCTCATCACTACTTCACACCTTGTGTCCTCTCACCCAGAATTTCAAACTTTCATCAATAAAGCTCATACTTTCTCAAAGTTTAGACAGTTTCCAGCATTTTAATACTAAGCATGCACCTGTGCACCAAAAATGGACGCCTTGGAGCAAAAAAAGACTTTACACCCTAACATTCACAGAACTACAATCGTCCCTACCGAAAAACGGAAGTTGTAATGGGGGTCTGTGTCCTGATGATCGGGAAACCGGAATGTTGGACGTAGGTTCCGAGTTTACACGAACAAGCCGGCAGTTTTAACGACTCTCATTGGCTGAGAGGCAACACACCTCCAGAATAAATTACAAGGCGTTAAAGATGGAGGACCCCATGGATTTATGCCAGCTTTGCCGTTTTCAGGCTTTACGTGTATGGCGAGGAAAAGTCGCAAAATTATGCAGCAGGCGCCATCAGATAGAAAAAATTGGCTCTTTTCAGCCTATAGTGTCATGTTTTTAAATTTTCTTCTCCTTTAAGCCAAGCCATATTTGCGTGCTAGTCACATGGTGAGTTTATAGGATGAAAAGCTGAGTGTGGTTTTGTCAGGTCAGCATGTTAAAGTTTACCACACACCATGGGATGGCCTAATAACTGTATATATGCATCATCAAGTCATAATTCGGATAATTGAGAATATACCTTATTATAGAGACATCCTCTCCGGTCTTACGTGAGAAGGTGTAGTAGCAACCTGCGAATGGTCGTGGGTTTTCCCCGGGCTCTGCCCGGTTTCCACCAACCATAATGCTGGCCGCCGTCGTACAAGTGAAATACAGCGTAAAACACCAATCAAACAAATAAATAAATAATATAGAGACGAGAACAACTATTAAAAATAACCCCAAGAGGAACACAAAACATTGCAAGAAAATTCACAGCAGAGGATTACTTTTCTTGATCCTGTAAAATGGGTATGCAGACAAAATACGTAACTTAATCCGTTCTTGTCAGTCAATGCGTTGTTATTGTTGGAACGAACACGCAATAGTGGGAGTTCCCGCGGACTGTTTTCTCTCACGCCGTCTTACGGATTAATATCCCGTTGTGAGTGGATTAGCGGGTAGATCAGTCTGTTTCTGCATTGGTGCCCAAAATGTTTCAGTATACGTCGTTTTTATTCGTTTTCCCCTTCACCTTTCTCACAGCACCAGGCTGTTTCAAATTATCATTTAAACGAATGGAAAAACGATTAGTGTAGATCTGATTTTTTTTTTGTTCGTTTTTCGTGAATGAACAGAAATGGATATATGGGAACGTTTCTAACAGTTATGTTCACATCTCACATCAGTATCACGATTCCTCACACGAGTATCACCACACCTCACACGATTCTTTACTTGAGTATCATGACATCTCACACCGGCATCAGAAAACCTCACACCAGTATCACGACGGTGTACCTCTAGTATCACCACGGTGTACCACTAGTATCACCACGGTGTACCACCAGTTTCACGACAGTGGCACCAGTATCACGACGGTGTAACACCAGCATCACAACAGTGTAACACCAGCATCATGACGGTGTAACACCAGCATCGCTACCCCTCACCACTCCTCACACCAGCATCATAAAGATGTAACACCATTAAAAAGCTTTGATTCACCGACGCTGTGTTATTTTAACAGAACGAAGGATAGATTAGCAAAGGATAGCTCTAATACAAGGTCAGATATTTTGTCATAAAAGGCAGTTGTCGTGCTTGCTTTATTTGTTTTCTCTCACACATTACAACTTTATTAGCGATAAGAAATGATTCATGATTTTAGATTTATGTGCCTCGGATGCTTACCGAATGTGAACAATGTAAATAGGATATATTCCAATATAAAAAAGAAGTGGTCTCCTCTTTGTTTTTTTTACACATGTCTCGAGCCAAGCAAATGATAATTTGGTGGTGATGTGGTGTATTTGTTTCACTAATCGGCCCTCAGGACTAGAGAAAACCAGCCAGGGTCTGGTGGAAACGACCGATTTTCTCCAGGTAGGCTACCCTAATTGACCAACATCCTGTGGGTGGATAAAACCAGACAGGGTCTAGTGGACACCATCTCTTCTCTCTCGCATGTACACCAATTGACCAACATCCTGTAGGTTGAGAAAGATTGCTACTCTCCAGGCACTTGACAAACCTACTGAAGCAAGGCCTGTAAGTGGAGGAAGCAGACAGATATTGTCTGGTAGAAACGACCGCTTCTCTCCAGGTACGTGACCCCTCCTAAAGCAAGAACTGCTGATGGAGGCAATCAGGCCGTGTCTGGTGGAAACGACCGCGTATCACCAGGTACTTGACAAACCTAATGAAAGGGGAGGGAATTAGGCAAGGTTTCGTGGAAGCGATCGATTATCTTCTGGCACATGACAAAAATCCCAAAGGTATCTCCACACGTACTTGACAAACCTCATGAGGTGAGCCGCATTCGAGGATCCGAGGATGCGAGGATTCGAACAGGTGACCTCCTCCCTCCGTACCATGTCGTTAACAGAGGGGGAAACTATTTCTTAGCATGGTACATATCCACAAAGCAGCTTTATGTCACTGTAACCCATACGTCACTATTTATATGCCTGGGATAAAAAAGGACACGATCAATTTATGAAGGTGAGTGAAAGTTTTTTTCAAGTGTTTAGATGGAGAAAGCAAATGTATCTCTGAGTCAGCGATAATTCTACAATGAAATCGCGACAGACAAGGGCAGTTGAATATGAGTAAAGTGTTCTTGGTGTACACGAAAATATGAGTTACAAGGCATAAAAGAATTAAGAGTAGAAGGAAATACACAACAAACACTTCAGCTGTAGAGAAATAGAAAATTATATTGTATTCATCGAGAATGTATATATAGACATAATTTCCATACGAATAAATGGTTTCTTTATGGTAGAAAGACATTTTGCTATAACATTTAACGAATTCAACAACTGTAGCAAAATATGACGTCTATATAGAAATGATGTTCATAACAGGTATAAATTTGAACATTGTAATAAAAATTCAATATACATCTATATCCGAACCAGCGGAAATTAATACTTCTGTCGAAGGCGTAAATTTATTTCTCAATAATAAAAACATACTAAGAAAGAGCCCGTAATACTTTGGTCCAGTTCTATACAAAAACGCCTTTGAACATTTTTATATCTTCACGGTTTTTTTTTCGTTGTAATGAACGTCTGACCTGAACGTGTGGGTGTTTCAAGGTGCTATATGTGTTTAAGGCTCAGTGGAAAAGCAATCTCGTCTTTAGCACTTTTTTTAACGCCTCCGTAAAAATGGGAAATAACATAACAGAGCAACAGTCCGAGGTAGATTTTGATGCACCTTCGTTTCTATCACAGACAATATTATCAGGTGAACTAACTCCGAGCATTCAATTACAAGAATCCATGAAGAATTCCACACACTTTATGAAAACTGGAAGACTCAGTCGTTGAGCAGGATTGTCACACATCAACAAAGACCCCAACATTTCCAAGTCTGGCAGATGAGCATCCTCCCCGATCACACGCAAGACGTAACCCAGGCTGTACAGGTCTGACTTGACGCTAGACGGCGCTTGATTAACAACTTCCGGGGCAATGTGATGACAGTCCACCATGTCGGCCGGATTTACAGTACTGGTGTAGCTGGAGTTAAACGTTGCCATACCCATGTCCACAAATTTCACCTTGAGGGACTCTTGACTGTCGTCCAAGAGGATGTTGTCGAACTTTATGTCGTTCAGAAGGACGCCTTTCTGGTGGATTTTCTGCAGTCCCTGGGCCGCTTGTAGAGTAAATTGCAGCCATGCCTTTCTGTCGGCCCCTCTGGCCATTAAATCCTCTACAGTTGTTCCCTGACCAACACACTCCTGGACCAGAATGGGATCGCCGCCTTTGCTAGCCATGTTGATGAGCCCGTGGACTTTGGGTACAGCTCCGGTGTCTTGTAGGTACCGCTGTATCTTTGCCTCCCTTTCGATTTCCTCCACAGACGCCCGGTTCGGCTTAAAGAATTTGGCGGCAATGTTCGTCGCCATCTCGTCTTGCTCAAGCCTGCCGCGCTGGACGTATCCATAGCCGCCTTCACCAAGAATGTCACAGGCTCCATCGTCCAGGTATTCCAAGTCCAGATCGGTGCGGGAAATACTAGGGATGGACACAGTACTTAATGAAGCCGTAAGTGTGAACTGTCTTGGCTGAGTCGGGGAGTCAGATCGGGAAGGGGCTGGTGGCTTGGGGACGGATGGTACCCTAAGCTCTGGACGTTTGGGCTCGGGCTGGGTCCCAGGGGAGATAGATTTTGGCCTCTGTCGTTTTCGTGGGCCCGGCTGTTTTCTGCTCTCCCCAACTTGCTTCACGGACAAATCTACGGGTGATATCTGGCTAGAGCCTTTACTTGGCGGTACTCCTCGTGGCAGACTTGCCAGACCTTGGGTTGGCCCTGTAGATTGTACTGTACGGTTAACGTGAACAGCATGAGGTTTGTGGACAAACAGCCGCCTGACCACAGGCCTTGTTAATGATGATAGTTCCTCACCGCCAAGATTTACCTGTGGAGCAGAGAAGGAAACAAAAACCAACTATTTATTATAACATATTATTTAGTACTACATGGTTCTGATTCTTGCCGAGGACAAGTTCTGCGCTTCGTTTAGTTGAAATCTACTGGACTACTACATGGAAATTTGTGTTCATCAATAAGTACAACAGGTTACCTCAGCTCAGCTGGAAAACCTTGGAAAAATAATGTCTATCAATTTACAAATCACGTCACGTTATTTTATCTAAATTAAAAAGGTGCTATCATTTTTGGTTTAGAAACAGGATTATATACTTGTCATTGATTTAAATTTGGACTGAAATAGTTTTGGTTGTAATCGGAGAATCTGAACTTCAAGTTTTCGAAAATGGTCGTGTATTTGATTTTCCGTTGTGTATATAAAAGATAGGAATCTAGCGATCATATAATGAGTTGGATGCAGCACCTTTACTGACAGGCCTGAGGTAAATGTACTATGTCTGACAGATGACGTTTGGTCTCTTACATACACACAAAGTGAACCTACCTGGTCAGACCTGTGGTATTCTGCCCGAGGGTGTCCTGAGGCATGGTACTGGCGCTGTACATTAGGGACAGGGTACACAGGGCTGTGATACCAGTCACCACCTCCATAACCCTGTGGACAAACAACTTGGGGGTGAGAGTTCCAGGCCTGCCGTGAACTACGGTACTGCGGCACTACATTGGGGTCAGGGTATATAGGGCTCTGATACCAGTCACCGCCTCCATAACCCTGTGGATATACAGTTAATATATATATATATATATATATATATATATATATATATATATATACGTGTGAGAAAAATGTTTGCAGCACTTGTTCAGTATATATGATAAAATCAGCCATTTTTCTTTGAATTATATATATATGTACATTTGTCAACTGTCCTATAGTTAGTTTCAGTCATGAACAAACGGATTATGGAAACATTCAAAGATCGATACCAAAAATATACCGTGTGGAATTTGAATTTCTTAACCAGAGTAATGAGCATCTAGCACACAAAGTATAACAGTGCACATTCCTTATAGGCCTACCTGGTAGTAGTTGTAGGGGTTTCTTGGATAGTCACGTGCCCCACGTGGGTGGATATATTGGTAGTAAAGGGGCCTTCTAGGATAAGATCTACGATTCCAAGGAGTGTCGAAATCGACATCTAGTCTTCTTTGGTACTGCTGTGGTCCGGATCGATCTGACCCAACCCACTGTGGAACAGAAAACAATAATTTCAAATATGTTGACAATTCAGTCGACTAATGTAATACTGGTAGGGACTTTTAAAAGTGAAAATCAAGACTAGGCATATATGAATTAATTATAATAAATGTACGACATTGCACTGTAAAACTGTCGTTTCTGATTTTAAAAAACAAGGCATTTTCTCTACTTGACTCTGAAATAATTTTGAATTAATGTGTATGTCGACTAGGCCCTATATATTTGTAGAATAAAGTTTTAAGGCTATCGTTGTTTAAAATCTGATTTAGAAAGACATCTATTTATCTAGACTATATTTATGAAACAAGTAAACTCTGCCAAGATGTGAAAGACGTTCTGCCTTAGTTTCTATCACGTCCGCGCTGGAACAATAGCTACAACAACAACAATATAGATGCGGACGTTCTTTGAATTTATACCGAGTTAATATAAAGACAAATATATGTAGTATGAATGTCTTCACTTATTTACGATCCGCTTATGAATGTCTGCACCTTTATTTTATAGTTATTCCACTTTGATCAGGATCCTGAGGGAAATCTGGGATCGGAATATACAAGATAGTCAGGCACATCCCTCATATCATTACTGTTAGGTCTAACCATTTTAACGATCAAACATTTAACATTGGTCTCACATTTATTGTTGTGTTGTTAACTATGTTTTTCAATGGTTTTCACGAGGAATCTCAGCGCACTGTTTGCGTGAAGTTGTCATATCCTTGTTAGCTGAAATTATTCCTGTGCCATTGACTATTTTCCGTACAAAACACCGAGTAACTAAACGTTGACCACACGTAGATCTGGATGTATTCCCTAACTGGTAATACTTTTCTTATTTAGATGAACAAAATATTTTATTATCGACTGATTTACATCACTAAGGATAGTTTTGAAAGATCATCTAGAGATGTCAATGTCTGATTCACAAAATAAGCCTAGCCTTTTTGTTTGCAACCTCGAACTAGTTTGCGTAAAATGCAAAGTAAACAAAGTAAAACATCAGGCATTTCACATTTTAACAACTTGATAATTTGATGTTAATATGGGTTAACCTATATGATATTTCGTCGCACTGACCTTTCGTGCATTATTTGACTGCATTTCTGATGATGGTCTCTGCCAAAAATCGCTGCTAAGATCAGATTTAAGAGAGCGAGTATAAAACCGTGTGGTTTTCACGTCCATATTTCCTGAGAAATGGCCACACTGTTGGTTCTGATTTATGACGTCATAAAGATATGACGTCATTTCACGTGCGAAACGTCATCGCTCTCCATTAACAGAATGATATGTCGTCATTTTAGTATGACGGCATGATAATCAGCAGTGAGACTTGGCTGGATCCCTGCCCCTGACGTCACCTGGCGCCAATCGCTTGTAAATATAAACCGCTAGGTATGAAGGGCGGTGTGAAACAATAAATAAGATCATATGGGGTAGCACCAAAGTGGGAATTATACTTTGCATGTGAGCACAGTTCATCGGGACACATATGGTTTTAAGCTTGTTGAACAAATTTAGGAGTTATCTACACGTATGTTCCCTCTCGATGTACCTTTGTAAACAATTAATAAAACACATAATTATGTTCACTCCGATGTTTGCAGCTCTTAACATTGAAACAAAAATGAAAACATTTGACCGATATCATATAACAAAAAGTCCCCGGGGCTCGGTCAGTTTTACCTCTATTATATTGCTGGCCGTCATCGTAAAAGTGAAAATATTCTTGAATATGGCATAAAGCACCAATCAAATTATACACAGGTTACAATAATGGGACTAGTGATAAATCTTTATTTCAGTCCGGCTCCTTCGTCTGCTCAGACGACCTTTTATCATATTGACATCATCTTGGCCTCTCGGCTGAAACGGAGACCAAAGTACCTGGGCTCCACTGTACATAATTTTAACACCTGCAAATACTGTCACAAATTCTGACACAGAAATTTACACACAGTTTCTTGGGACAACTTTCTCTTGGTGCATGAAAACTTGTAAGGTTTTCATCACAGATTTGTATGTGTCGTAGGCCTAGCGTCAGTTGATGACCCACCTCACTCCCCTCCTCTCCCCTACCCCCGTCGCCCCCCCCCCCTCTTCTGTTCAAGGAGAGGAAAGTTTAAATATCAATCAAATACCATTGAAAAGAGTATGCATTTCCTCGCAAGCGTACCTCAAGTTGGTAAATTATAAATAAAGTCAGCACCAAAATCCGTTGTGGGCGACTCCATTTTGCCAAATATAAGGGTCAAGTTCAACATTCCTACACCATTCGTAGTCCGTAAAAAGCGTTCCAAGTCGATAAACGCAAGATCTATTTCCACAACAACGTTTAACACTAACTCCCGAAGACAAAGGTATGTAAGAAATTATACAAATAAGAAACAGAGCCGGTAACACACAAGAGAGAAGCGGTCATTAGTTTTCAATGATGCCGGCCGACAGTGAAAGATCTAGTCCTGAAGTCTTCTGTGTTAGGAGAAGAATTGCCGTCGGAAACCACCGAAGTGCAGTTCGTACATTTCCGTTAGAACTCTTCTTCCCAGAAGATAGCGAACAGTACAGTTCGTTTTCCACTTGATGGCTTCGGACCTCCATTAATTTTCCATAAGCGACAATGTTAACGTCTAGCGCTGTAGCTCAGTCCCAAACATTCCGTGGCTGATAAGCTTTGGTGCATACCTGGCCCAGCCTGTGAGAAAGAAGCCATAAAAATCTTTAGCAGAAGCCTAGCATCGCCAAGGGGACGTCACTCGCAGCCTCATCACTACCTCACACCTTGTGTCCTCTCACCCAGAATTTCAAACTTTCATCAATAAAGCTCATACCTCCTCAAAGTTTAGACAGTTTCCAGCATTTTAATACCAAGCATGCACCTGTGCACCAAAAATGGACGCCTGGGAGCAAAAAAAGACTTTACACCCTAAAATTCACAGAACTACAATCGTCCCTACCAAAAAACGGAAGTTGTAATGGGGGTCTGTGTCCTGATGATCGGGAAACCGGAATGTTGGACGTAGGTTCTGAGTTTACACGAACAAGCCGGCAGTTTTAACGACTCTCATTGGCTGAGAGGCAACACACCTCCAGAATAAATTACAAGGCGTTAAAGATGGAGAACCCCATGGATTTATGCCAGCTTTGCAGTTTTCAGGCTTTACGTGTATGGCGAGGAAATGTCGCAAAATTATGCAGCAGGCGCCATCAGATAGAAAAAAATGGCTCTTTTCAGCCTATAGTGTCATGTTTTTAAATTTTCTTCTCCTTTAAGCCAAGCCATATTTGCGTGCTAGTCACATGGTGAGTTTATAGGATGAAAAGCTGAGTGTGGTTTTGTGAGGTCAGCATGTTAAAGTTTACTACACACCATGGGATGGCCTAATAACTGTATATATGCATCATCAAGTCATAATTCGGATAATTGAGAATATACCTTATTATAGAGACATCCTCTCCGGTCTTACGTGAGAAGGTGTTGCAGCAACCTGCGAATGGTCGTGGGTTTTCCCCGGGCTCTGCCCGGTTTCCACCAACCATAATGCTGGCCGCCGTCGTACAAGTGAAATACAGCGTAAAACACCAATCAAACAAACAAATAAATAATACAGAGACGAGAACAACTATTAAAAATAACCCCAAGGGGAACACAAAACATTGCAAGAAAATTCACACCAGAGGATTACTTTTCTTACACACACACACACACACACACACACACACACACACACACACACACACACACACACACACACACACACAAAAACACCGTGCAAAGCATTCTTCATTGACGGCCAGTACACCTCGATAGATGTTTAGGCCTATACCTGGCCAGGACGACCATTACAAGTGTTACACTCTTCTCTGTGAATCTGCAACAAACGTACGGATAATACCAAAAAACAGCGACGTTCGGAAATCAGTTTGAGTATTTCGTGTAGCATACTATTGTATTTAATCCTGTAAGATGGGTATGCAGACAAAATACGTAACTTAATCCGTTCTTGTCAGTCAATGCGTTGTTATTGTTGGAACGAACACGCAAAAGTGGGAGTTCCCGCGGACTGTTTTCTCTCATGCCGTCTTACGGATTAATATCCCGTTGTGAGTGGATTAGCGGGTAGATCAGTCTGTTTCTGTATTCGTGCCCAAAATGTTTCAGTATACGTCGTTTTTATTCGTTTTCCCCTTCACCTTTCTCACAGCACCAGTCTGTTTCAAATTATCATTAAAACGAATGGAAAAAGGATTAGTGTAGGCCTGATTCTTCTTTTTTGTTCGTTTTTCGTGAATGAACAGAAATGGATATATGGGAACGCTTCTAACAGTTATGTTCACATCTCACATCAGTATCACGATTCCTCACACGAGTATCACGACACCTCACACGATTCTTTACTTGAGTATCATGACATCTCACACCGGCATCAGAAAACCTCACACCAGTATCAGGACCGTGTACCTCTAGTATCATGACAGTGTACCACTAGTATCACCACGGTGTACCACCAGTTTCACGACAGTGGCACCAGTATCACGACGGTGTAACACCAGCATCACAATGGTGTAACAACAGCATCATGACGGTGTAACACCGGCATCGCTACCCCTCACACCAGCATCACCACTCCTCACACCAGCATCATAAAGATGGAACACCATTAAAGAGCTTTGATTCACCGACGCTGTGTTATTTTAACAGAACGAAGAATAAATTAGCAAAGGATAACTCTAATACAAAGTCAGATATTTTGTCATAAAAGGCAGTTGTCATGCTTACTTTATTTGCTTTCTCTCACACATTACAACATTATTAGCGATAAGAAATGATTCATGATTTTAGATTTATGTTCCTCGGATGCTTACCGAATGTGAGCAATGTAAATAGGATATATTCCAATATAAAAATGGAGTGGTCTCTTTTTTTTTTACACATATCTCGAGCCAAGCAAATGATAATTTGGTGGTGATGTGGTGTATTTGTTTCACTAATCGGCCCTCAGGACTAGAGTAAACCAGCCAGGGTCTGGCGGAAACGACCGATTTTCTCCAGGTAGGCTACCCTAATTGACCAACATCCTGTGGGTGGATAAAACCAGACAGGGTTTAGTGGAAACCATCTCTTCTCTCAAAGGCATGTACACTAAATGACCAACATCCTGTAGGTTGAGAAAGACTGCTACTCTCCAGGCACTTGATAAACCTCCTAAAGCAAGAGCTGCTGATGGAGGCAATCAGGCCGTGTCTGGTGGAAACGATTGCGTATCACCAGGTACTTGACAAACCAAATGAAAGGGGAGGGAATTAGGCAAGGTTTCGTGGAAGCGATCGATTATCTTCTGGCACATGACAAAAAATCCCAAAGGTATCTCCACACGTACTTGACAAACCTCATGAGGTGAGCCGCATTCGAGGATCCGAGGATTCGAACAGGTGACCTCCTCCCTCCGTACCATGTCGTCAACAGAGGGAGCAACTATTTCTTGGCATGGGTACATATCCACAAAGCAGCTTTATGTCACTGTAACCCATACGTCACTATTTATATGCCTGGGATAAAAATGGACATGCTCAATTTATGAAGGTGAGTGGAAGTTTTTTCAAGTGTTTAGATGGAGAAAGCAAATGCATCTCTGCCACAATAGAGTCAGCGATAATTCTACAATGAAATCGCGACAGGCAAGGGCAGTTGAATATGAGTAAAGTGTTCTTGGTATACACGAGAAAAATATGTGTTACAAGGCATAAAAGAATTAAGAGTAGAAGGAAATACACAACAAACACTTCAGCTGTAGAGAAATAAAAGATCATACTGTATTCATCAAGAATGTATATATAGACATAATTTCCATACAAATAAATGGTTTCTTTATGGTAGAAAGACATTTTGCTATAACATTTAACGAATTCAACAACTGTAGCAAAATGTGACATCTATATAGAAATGATGTTCATAACAGGTATAAAGTTGAACATTGTAATAAAAATTCAATATACATCTATATCCGAACCAGCGGAAATTAATACTTCTGTTGAAGGTGTAAATTTATTTCTCAATAATATAAACATACTAAGAAAGAGCCCGTAATACTTTGGTCCAGTTCTATACAAAAACGCCTTTGAACATTTTAGAATAAATATATATCTTCACGATTTTTTTTCGTTGTAATGAACGTCTGACCTGAACGTGTGGGTGTCTCAAGATGCTATATGTGTTTAAGGCTCAGTGGAAAAGCAATCTCGTCTTTAGCACTTTTTTTAACGCCTCCGTAAAAATGGGAAATAACATAACAGAGCAACATCCTGAGGTAGATTTTGTTGTCCCATCGTTTTTATCACAGACAGTAGTATCAGGTGAATTAACTCCGAGCATTCAATTACAAGAATCCATGAAGAATTCCACACACTTTATGAAAACTGGAAGACTCAGTCGTTGAGCAGGATTGTCACGCATCAACAGGAACCCCAACATTTCCAAGTCTGGCAGATGAGCATCCTCCCCGATAACACGCAAGACGTAACCCAGGCTGTACAGGTCTGACTTGACGCTAGACGGCGCTTGATTAACAACTTCCGGGGCAATGTGATGACAGTCCACCATGTCGGCGGGTTTCACAGTACTGGTGTAGCTGGAGTTAAATGTTGCCATACCCATGTCCACAAATTTCACCTTGAGGGACTCTAGACTCTCGTCCAAGAGGATGTTGTCGAACTTTATGTCGTTCAGAAGGACGCCTTTCTGGTGGATTTTCTGCAGTCCCTGGGCCGCTTGTAGAGTAAATTGCAGCCATGTCTTTCTGTCGGCCCCTCTGGCCATTAAATCCTCTACAGTTGTTCCCTGACCAACACACTCCTGGACCAGAATGGGATCGGCGCCTTTGCTAGCCATGTTGATGAGCCCGTGGACTTTGGGTACAGCTCCGGTGTCTTGTAGGTACCGCTGTATCTTTGCCTCCCTTTCGATTTCCTCCACAGACGCCCGGTTCGGCTTAAAGAATTTGGCGGCAATGTTCGTCGCCATCTCGTCTTGCTCAAGCCTGCCGCGCTAGACGTATCCATAGCCGCCTTCACCAAGAATGTCACAGGCTCCATCGTCCAGGTATTCCAAGTCCAGATCGGTGCGGGAAATACTAGGGATGGACACAGTACTTAGTGAAGCCGTAAGTGTGAACTGTCTTGGCTGAGTCGGCGAGTCAGATCGGGAAGGGGCTGGTGGCTTGGGGACGGATGGTACCCTAAGCTCTGGACGTTTGGGCTCGGGCTGGGTCCCAGGGGAGATAGATTTTGGTCTCTGTCGTTTTCGTGGGCCCGGCTGTTTTCTGCTCTCCGCAACTTGCTTCACGGACAAATCTACGGGTGATATCTGGGTAGAGCCTTTACTTGGCGGTACTCCTCGTGGCAGACTTGCCAGACCTTGGGTTGGCCCTGTAGATTGTACCGTACGGTTAACGTGGACAGCATCAGGTTTGTGGACAAACAGCCGCCTGACCACAGGCCTTGTTGATGATGATAGTTCCTCACCGCTAAGATCTACCTGTGAAGCAGAAAAGGAAACAAAGACCAACTATTTATTATAACATATTATTCATTACTGCATGGTTCTGATTCTTGTCGAGGACAAGTTCTGCGCTTAGTTCAGTTTAAATCTACTGGACTACAACATGGAAATTTGTGTTCATCAATATGTACAACAGGTTACCTCAGCTGAGCTGGAAAACCTTGGAAAAATAATGTCTATCAATTTACAAATCATGTCACATTATTTTATCTAAATTAAAAAAGGTGCTATCATTTTTGGTTTAGAAACAGGATTATATACTTGTCATTGATTTAAATTTGGACTGAAATAGTTTTGGTTGTAATCGGAGAATCTGAACTTCAAGTTTTCGAAAATGGTCGTGTATTTGATTTTCCACTGTGTGTATAAAAGATAGGAATCTAGCGATCATATAATGAGTTGGATGCAGCACCTTTACTGACAGGCCTGAGCTAAATGTACTATGTCTGACAGATGACGTTTGGTCTCTTACATACACACAAAGTGAACCTACCTCGTCAGACCTGTGGTATTCTTCCCGAGGATGTCCTGAGGCATGGTACTGGCGCTGTACATTGGGGTCCGGGTACACAGGGCTGTGATACCAGTCACCACCTCCATAACCCTGTGGACAAACAACTTGGGGGTGAGAGTTCCATGCCTGCCGTGGACTACGGTAGTGCGGCAGTGCATTGGGGTCAGGGTACACAGGGCTGTGATACCAGTCACCACCTTCATAACCCTGTGGACAAACAACTTGGGGGTGAGAGTTCCAGGCGTGCCGTGAACTACGGTATTGCGGCACTACATTGGGGTCGGGGTACATAGGGCTCTGATACCAGTCACCGCCCCCATAACCCTGTGGATATACAGTTAATATATATATATATATATATATATATATATATATATATATATATATATATATATATATATATATATATATGTATATATACGTGTGTTTGCAGCACTTATTCAGTATACATGTATATGATAAAATTATCAATTTTTCTTTGACATTTATATGTATGTACATTTGTCAACTGATCTATACTGTTAGTTTCAGTCATGAACAAACGGGGTATGGAGGCATTGAGGCATTCAAAGATCGATGCCAAAAATATACCGTGGGGAAACTGAATTTCTTAACCAGAGTAATGAGCATCTAGGAAAACAAAGTATACAAGTGCACATTCCTTATAGACCTACCTGATAGTAGTTGTAGGGACTTCTTGGATAGTCACGTGCCCCACGTGGGTGGATATACTGGTAGTAAGGGGGCCTTCTAGGATAAGATCTACGATTCAAAGGAGTGTCGAAATCGACATCTCGTTTTTTTTGGTACTGCTGTGGACCGAATCGATCCGACCCAACCCACTGTTGAACAGAAAACAATAATTTCAAATATGTTGACAATTCAGTCGACTAATGTAATACTGGAAGGGACTTTTAAAAGTGAAAATCAAGACTAGGCATATATAAATTAATTATAATAAATGTACGACATTGCGCTGTAAAACTGTCGTTTCTGATTTTAAAAAACAAGGCATTTTCTCTACCTGACTCTGAAATAATTTTGAATTAATGTGTATGTCGACTAGGCCCTATATATTTGTAGAATAAAGTTTTAAGGCTATCGTTGTTTAAAATCTGATTTAGAAAGACATCTATTTATCCAGACTATATTTATGAAACAAATAAACTCTGCCAAGATGTGAAAGGCGTTCTGCCTTAGTTTCTATCACGTCCGCGCTGGAACAATAGCTACAACAACAACGATATAGATGCGGACGTTCTATGAGTTTATACCGAGTTAATATAAAGACAAATATATGTAGTATGAATGTCTTCACTTATTTACGACCCCCTTATGAATATCTGCACCTTTAGTTATTCCACTACATCCTGAGGGAAATATGGGGTCGGAATATACAAGATAGTCCGGCACATCCCTCATATCATTACTGTTAGGTCTAACCATTTTAACGATCAAACATTTAACATTGGTCTCACATTTATTGTTGTGTTGTTAAGTATGTTTTTCAATGGTTTTCACGAGGAAAACAGCGCACTGTTTGCGTGAAGTTGTCATATCCTTGTTAGCTGAAATTATTCCTGTGCCATTGACTATTTTCCGTACAAAACACCCAGTAACTAAACGTTGACCACACGTAGATCTGGATGCATTCCCTAACCCGTAATACTTTTGTTGTTTAGATGGACAAAATATTTTATTATCGACTGATGTACATCACTAAGGATAGTTTTGAAAGATCATCTAGAGATATGAATGTCAGATTCACAAAGTAAGCTAGCCTTTTGTTTGCAACCTCGAACTAGGTAAAATGCAAAGTAAACAAAGTAAAACATCAGGCATTTCACATTTTAACAACTTGAAAATTTGATGTTAATATGGATTAACCTATATGATATTTAGTCGCACTGACCTTTCGTGCATTACTTGACTGCATTTCTGATGATGGTCTCTGCCAAAAATCGCTGCTAAGATCAGATTTAAGAGAGCGAGTATAAAACCGTGTGGTTTTCACGTCCATATTTCTTGAGAAATGGCCACACAGTCGGTTCTGATTTATGACGTCATAAAGATATGACGTCATTTCACGTGCGAAACGTCATCGCTCTCCATTAACAGAATGATATGTCGTCATTTTAGTATGACGGCAAGATAATCAGCAGTGAGACTTGGCTGGATCCCTGCCCCTGACATCAGCTGGGGCCAATCGCTTGTAAATATAAACCGCTAGGTATGAAGGGCGGTGTGAAACAATAAATAAGATCATATGGGGTAGCACCAAAGTGGGAATTATACTTTGCATGTGAGCGCAGTTCATCGGGACACATATGGTTTTAAGCTTGTTGAACAAATTTAGGAGTTATCTACACGTATGTTCCCTCTCGATGTCCCTTTGTAAACAATTAATAAAACACATGATTATGTTCACTCCGATGTTTATAGCTTTTAACATTGCAACAAAGATGAAAACCGATATTGACCGATATTATAAAACAAAAAGTCTCCGAGGCTCGATCAGTTTTACCTCTATTATATTGCTGGCCGCCGTCGTAAAAGTGAAAATATTCCTGAATATGGCATAAAGCACCAATCAAATTATACACAGGTTACAATAATGGGACTTGTGATAAATCTTTATTTTAGTCCGGCTCCTTCATCTGCTCACACGACCTATCATATTGACATCATCTTGGCCTCTCGGCTGAAACGGAGACCAAAGTACCTGGGCTCCACTGTACATAATTTTAACACCTGCAAATACTGTCACAAATTCTGACACAGAAATTTACACACAGTTTCTTCGGACAACTTTCTCTTGGTGCGTGGACTGAAAACGTGTAAGGTTTTCATCACAGATTTGTGTGTGTCGTAGGCCTAGCGTCAGTTGATGACCCACCCCGCGGGGTTAGGGGATATATCAATCAAATACCATTGAAAATAATAGCATGCATAGAAAAAATTCTAATATGTACCTCAAGTTGATAAATTATAAATATAGTCAGCGCCAAAATCCGCTGTGGGTGACTCCATTTTGCCAAAGAACTAGTCCTGAAGTCTTCTGTGTTAGGAGGGGAATTACCGTCGGAAACCGCCGAAGTGCAGTTCGTACATTTCCGGTAGAACTCTTCTTCCCAGAAGGTAGCGAACAGTACAGTTCGTTTTCCACTTGACGATCGGGAGACCGGAATGTTGGACGTAGGTTCCGAGTTTACACGAACAAGCCGGCAGTTTTAACGACTGTCATTGGCTGAGAGGCAACACACCCCCAGAATAAATTACAAGGCGTTAAAGATGTAGGACTCCATGGACTCGGCGTTTTATGCCAGCTTTGCCGTTTTCAGGCTTTACGTGTATGGCGAGGAAATGTCGCAAAATTATGCAGCAGGCGCCATCAGATAGAAAAAAATGGCTCTTTTCAGCCTATAGTGTCATGTTTTTAAATTTTCTTCTCCTTTAAGCCAAGCCATACGTGCGTGCTAGTCACATGGTGAGTTTATAGGGTGGAAAGCTGAGTGTGGTTTGTCAGGTCAGCATGTTAAAGTTTACTACACACCATGGGATGGCCTAATAACTGTATATATTCATCATCAAGTCATAATTCAGATAATTGAGAATATAACTTATTATAGAGACACCCTCTCCGGTCTTACGTGAGAAGGTGTTCCAACAACCTGCGAATGGTCGTGGATTTTCCCCGGGCTCTGCCCGGTTTCCACCAACCATAATGCTGGCCGCCGTCGTATAAGTGAAAGACAGCGCAAAACACCAATCAAACAAATAAATAAATATGATAGAGGCGGGAACAGCTATTAAAAATAACCCCAAAGGCAACACAAAACATTGCAAGAAAATTTATACACCTCGTACACCTCGATAGATGTTTAGGCCTATACCTGCCCAGGACGACCACTACAAGTGCTACACTCTTCTCTGTGAATCTGAAACAAACGTACGGATACACCAAAAAAAAAAAAACAGCGACGTCCGTAAGTCAGTTTGAGCATTTCGTGTAGCATACTATTGTATTTAATCCTGTAAAATGGGTATGCAGACAAAATACGTAACTTAATCCGCTCTTACCAGTCAATACGTTGTTATTGTTGGAACGGACACGCAATAGAGGGAGCTCCCGCGGACTGTTTTCTCTCACGCCGTCTTACGGATTAATATCCCGTTGTGAGTGGATGTAACACTAGCATCGCTACCCCTCACACCAGCATCACCACTCCTTACATTAGCAACATAAAGCTGTAACACCTTTAAAGAAAAGTATAAATTAGCAACGGATGACTCTAATACAAGGTCAGATATTTTGTCATAAAAGGCACTTTTCTCTCTCACATTACAACTTTATTAGCGATAACAAATTATTCATGATTTTAGATTTAAGTGCCTCGGATGCTTACTGAATGTGAACAATGTAATTAGGATATATTCCAATATAAAAATGGAGTGGTCTCCTCTTTTTTTTTTAAAATGTCTCGAGGCAAGCAAATGATAATTTGGTGGTGATGTGGTGTATTTGTTTCACTAATCGGCCCTCAGGATTAGAGTAAACCAGCCAGGGTCTGGTGGAAACGACCGATTTTCTCCAGGTAGGCTACCCTAATTGACCAACATCCTGTTAGTGGAGAAAACCAGGAAGGGTCTAGTGGAAACCGTCTCTTCTCTCCATGGCATGTACACTAATTGACCAACATCCTGTAGGTTGAGAAAGACTGCTTCTCTCCAGGCGCTTGACAAACCTACTGAAGCAAGGCCTGTAAGTGGAGGAAGCAGACAGATATTGTCTGGTAGAAACGACCGCTTCTCTCCATGTACGTGACCCCTCCTAAAGCAAGAACTGCTGATGGAGGCAATCCGCCTGTGTCTGGTGGAAACGATCGCGTATCACCAGGTACTTGACAAACCAAATGAAAAGGGAGGGAATTAGGCAAAGTTTCGTGGAAGCGATCGATTATCTTTTAGCACATGACAAAAATCTTAGAGGTATCTCCACAGGTACTTAACAAACCTCATGAGGTGAGCCCCTTCCGAGGATCCGAGGATTCGAACAGGTGACCTCCCTCCGTACCATGTCGTCAACAGAGGGAGCAACTATTTCTTGGCATAGGTACATATCCACAAAGCAGCTTTATGTCACTGTAACCCATACGTCACTATTTATATGCCTGGGGTAAAAATGGACATGCTCAATTTATGAAGGTGAGTGGAAGTTTTTTTTCAAGTGTTTAGATGGAGAAAGCAAATGCATCTCTGCCACAATAGAGTCAGCGATAATTCTACAATGAAATCGCGACAGGCAAGGGCAGTTGAATATGAATAAAGTGTTCTTGGTATACACGAGAAAAATATGTGTTACAGGGCATAAAAGAATTAAGAGTAGAAGGAAATACACAACAAACACTTCAGCTGTAGAGAAATAAAAGATCATACTGTATTCATCGAGAATGTATATATAGACATAATTTCCATACAAATAAATGGTTTCTTTATGGTAGAAAGACATTTTGCTATAACATTTAACAAATTCAACAACTGTAGCAAAATTTGACGTCTATATAGAAATGATGTTCATAACAGGTATAAATTTGAACATTGTAATAAAAATTCAATATACATCTATATCCGAACCAGCGGAAATTAATACTTCTGTCGACGGCGTACATTTATTTCTCAATAATATAAACATACTAAGAAATAACCAATACTTTGGTCCAGTTCTATACAAAAACGCCTTTGAACATTTCTAGAATAAATGTATATCTTCACGATTTGTTTCATTGTAATGAACGTCTGACCTGAACATGTGGGTGTTTCAAGGTGCTGTATGTGTGCTTCTCGTCTTTAGCATTTTTAAGGCCGTAAAAACGGAAAATAACATAACAGAGCAACATCCTGAGGTAGATTTTGTTGCCCAATCGTTTCTATCACAGACAATATTATCAGGTGAATTAGCTCCGAGCACTCAGTTACAAGAATTCATGAAAAATTCCACACACTTTATGAAAACTGGAAGACTCAGTCGTTGAGCAGGATTGTCACGCATCAACAAGGACCCCAACATTTCCAAGTCTGGCAGATGAGCATCCTCCCCGATCACACGCAAGACGTAACCCAGGCTGTACAGGTCTGACTTGACGCTAGACGGCGCTTGATTAACAACTTCCGGGGCAATGTGATGACAGTCCACCATGTCGGCGGGTTTCACAGTACTGGTGTAGCTGGAGTTAAAAGTTGCCATACCCATGTCCACAAATTTCACCTTGAGGGACTCTAGACTCTCGTCCAAGAGGATGTTGTCGAACTTTATGTCGTTCAGAAGGACGCCTTTCTGGTGGATTTTCTGCAGTCCCTGGGCCGCTTGTAGAGTAAATTGCAGCCATGTCTTTCTGTCGGCCCCTCTGGCCATTAAATCCTCTACAGTTGTTCCCTGACCAACACACTCCTGGACCAGAATGGGATCGCCGCCCTTGCTAGCCATGTTGATGAGCCCGTGGACTTTGGGTACAGCTCCGGTGTCTTGTAGGTACCGCTGTATCTTTGCCTCCCTTTCGATTTCCTCCACAGACGCCCGGTTCGGCTTAAAGAATTTGGCGGCAATGTTCGTCGCCATCTCGTCTTGCTCAAGCCTGCCGCGCTGGACGTATCCATAGCCGCCTTCACCAAGAATGTCACAGGCTCCATCGTCCAGGTATTCCAAGTCCAGATCGGTGCGGGAAATACTAGGGATGGACACAGTACTTAGTGAAGCCGTAAGTGTGAACTGTCTTGGCTGAGTCGGCGAGTCAGATCGGGAAGGGGCTGGTGGCTTGGGGACGGATGGTACCCTAAGCTCTGGACGTTTGGGCTCGGGCTGGGTCCCAGGGGAGATAGATTTTGGTCTCTGTCGTTTTCGTGGGCCCGGCTGTTTTCTGCTCTCCCCAGCTTGCTTCACGGACAAATCTACGGGTGATATCTGGGTAGAGCCTTTACTTGGCGGTACTCCTCGTGGCAGACTTGCCAGACCTTGGGTTGGCCCTGTAGATTGTACCGTACGGTTAACGTGGACAGCATCAGGTTTGTGGACAAACAGCCGCCTGACCACAGGCCTTGTTGATGATGACAGTTCCTCACCGCCAAGATTTACCTGTGAAGCAGAGAAGGAAACAAAAACCAACTATTTATTATAACATATTATTTATTACTGCATGGTTCTGAATCTTGTCGAGGACAAGCTCTGCGCTTAGTTCAGTTTAATTTTATCTAAATTAAAAAGGCTATTATTAAAAATGGTATCGTATTTGAAGTGCTCATTTTTGGTTTAGAAACAGGATTATATAGTTGTCATTGATTTAAATTTGGACTGAAATGGTTTTGGTTGCAATCGGAGACTAAATTGCTCTTTTAATCTGAACTTTAAGTTTTAGAAAATGGTCGTGTATTTGACTTTTGGTTGTGTATATAAAAGCTAGAAATTTAACGATCATATTGTGAGTTGGATGCAGCACCTTTACTGACAGGCGTGAGCCAAATGTACTATGTCTGACAGATGAAGCTTGGTCTCTTAGATACACACAAAGTGAACCTACCTCGTCAGACCTGTGGTATTCTGCACGAGGGTGTCCTGAGCCATGGTACTGGCGCTGTACATTAGGGTCCGGGTACACAGGGCTGTGATACCAGTCACCTCCTCCATAACCCTGTGGACAAACAACCTGGGGGTGAGAGTTCCATGCCTGCCGTGAACTACGGTACTGCGGCAGTGCATTGGGGTCAGGGTACATAGGGCTCTGATACCAGTCACCTCCTCCATAACCCTGTGGATATACAGTTAATATATATATATAAACGTGTGAGAATAAATTTACAGCACTTGTTCAGTATATATGATAAAATTATCCATTTTTCTTTGAATTTTATATGTATGTACATTTGTCAATTGTTCTATAGTTAGTTTCAGTCATGAAGAAACGGGGTATGAAGGCATTCAAAGATCGATGCCAAAAATATACCGTGAGGAACTTGAATTTCTTAACCAGAGTAATGAGTATCTAACACACAAAGTATAACAGTGCACATTTTTTATAGGCCTACCTGGTAGTAGTTGTAGCGGGTTTCTTGTATAGTCACGTGCCTCACGTGGGTGGATATACTGGTAGTAAGGGGGCCTTCTAGGATAAGATGTACGATTCCAAGGAGTGTCGAAATCGACATCTAGTCTTCTTTGGTACTGCTGTGGTCCGGATTGATCTGACCCAACCCACTGTTGAACAGAAAACAATAATTTCAAATATGTTGACAATTCAGTCGACTAATGTAATACTGGAAGGGACTTTTGAAAGTGAAAATCAAGACTAGGCATATATAAATTAATTATAATAAATGTACGACATTGCACTGTAAAACTGTCGTTTCTGATTTTAAAAAACAAGGCATTTTCTCTACCTGACTCTGAAATAATTTTGAATTAATGTGTATGTCGACTAGGCCCTATATATTTGTAGAATAAAGTTTTAAGGCTATCGTTGTTTAAAATCTGATTTAGAAAGACATCTATTTATCTAGACTATATTTATGAAACAAATAAACTCTGCCAAGATGTGAAAGACGTTCTGCCTTAGTTTCTGTCACGTCGGCGCTGGAACAATAGCTAGAACAACGATATAGATGCGGACGTTCTATGAGTTTATACCGAGTTAATATAAAGACAAATATATGTAGTATGAATGTCTTCACTTATTTACGACCCCCTTATGAATGTCTGCACCTTTAGTCATTCCACTACATCCTGAGGGAAATCTGGGGTCGGAATATACAAGATAGTCCGGCACATCCCTCATATCATTACTGTTAGGTCTAACCATTTTAACGATCAAACATTTAACATTGGTCTCACATTTATTGTTGTGATGTTAAGTATGTTTTTCAATGGTTTTCACGAGGAATCTCAGCGCACTGTTTGCGTAAAGTTGTCATATCCTTGTTAGCTGAAATTATTCCTGTGCCATTGACTATTTTCCGTACAAAACACCCAGTAACTAAACGTTGACCACACGTAGACTTGGATGTATTCCATAACCCGTCATACTTTTCTTATTTAGATGAACAAAATATTTTATTATCGACTGATGTACATCACTAAGGATAGTTTTGAAAGATCATCTAGAGATGTGAATATCAGATTCACAAAGTAAGCCTAGCCTTTTGTTTGCAACCTCGAACTAGGTGAATAAAATGCAAAGTAAACAAAGTAAAACATCAGGCATTTCACATTTTAAAAACTTGAAAATTTGATGTTAATATGGATTAACCTATATGATATTTAGTCGCACTGACCTTTCGTGCATTATTTGACTCCATTTCTGATGATGGTCTCTGCCAAAAATCGCTACTAAGATCAGATTTAAGAGAGCGAGCTTAAAACCGTGTGGTTTTCACGTCCATATTTCTTGAGAAATGGCCACACTGTCGGTTCTGATTTTTGACGTCATAAAGATCTGACGTCATCTCACGTGCGAGACGTCATCGCTCTTCATTAACAGAATGATATGTCGTCATTTTAGTATGACGGCATGATAATCAGCTGTTAGACTTGGCTGGACCCCTGCCCCTGACCTCAGATGGCGCAAATCGCTTTAGCACATTCGACGTGCGCAGAATATGTCAGGAAACCCGACTACTGTTAGACAGGAATATCTAGGTCTCATACATCCAGCCCGATAAATGACCTACCGGTGGGAAACCGCTAATTTTCTTTATTTATTTATTTGATTTGTGAGGACTTATACGGGTGATAAGTCGTGGCCAGCACTTTGGTGGGAGAAAACCGGACAGAGCCCGAGGGCAACCCACGACCATCCGTAGGTTGCACGCAGACTTTCCCACGTAATAAGGCTGGGGAGGAAGCCAGCATGAGCTGGACAGGGACTCACAACGATCGCATTCGTGAGAGGCTTCTGGGCCATTTCGTCGCGCCGATTCTTGGGGAACCAAGCTTAAGTTCCTGGGTGATATAGGCACCTATGATGTAGTCCGTACCATTATAAGATATGGAACGCAGTATCAGAGTTCTAATCAAAGAATTCAAACCAAAGTATATTTATGGAATGTCAGGGGTAAATAACATGGGCCAATACGAGGTCAGGGTACAACATACATATATTAGTAAACATTCCACCTCTTGCGAAATACAAACATCATAAAACCACAGCATTTCTCTGTTTTGTTTTCTGGTACTTGTTGTATTGCGCCATGGGGGTATATATAGCCTCCAAGATTTCATAGACCTGTCAAGAATTTTTCAATTACATGATGGTCACTTAAATGTATAAGAGAACATCAGCGTGTCCTGAGTAAAACAGCCACCTTTGGCAAGTTGTTGATGAACTTGCTCACCTGAGAGACTTGGACATGATACAAGATGGTGGGAATTAAGTGGTCTTCAACGAAGGTTTGATAAAGATGCCAAATACGACTGATTTGTAATCATTGATTTTTCCATCAGGTGCAGAATTGCAGAAGAAATGGAGAAAACACAAACGCATTGATTTCTGTTGAAACTTTTGGCAGTCTATTCTAGCTCGTCCTATTCACAGTAGGTAATGGGATATGACAAAAAAACTAAGGCGTACTTGTAACAAATCAGTTTATTGTAAAATAAAAGCAATAAATACAGAAATATATTCAGATCACAAAAAAGGTTTATACTTGGTAAATTTGCCACTGTATTTGTATTACCATAACCTGAACAAAAATCATTAATTGAACAAACATCCTTCAAGTTAGCTTTACCTGTAATATCATAAATCGGCTAGGATTCAAGGACAATGCAAATCCACTATAACGTAATACAACATATGTAAACAGAGGGGTTAAGAAGGAGTTATCCATAGTAGCATGTTTTGCAAGAATGTAACGGATGTAGTTGATATTTAAAGTAAAAGAAAGTTAAAATATGAAGTAAGGTTCATCATACAGACCGCTGAAAACTACCTGTAAAAATACTTTCATTTATTTTTTTAGATTTTTTTTTTAGAGTATTGAAAGGCATAGGTTTTAGGGGCCATAATGACAGTATTTTTTTCCTGTTTTGCACCAGAAGGAAGGAATTCTTGAGAATGTTATTTCAGTTATCTTTTACTCATGGGTTAAAAGAGTTATGACAACATTCAGTGTAGTGATTTAAGTTGGAAAAACTTCCTGTGATGTCAGAGTTCCTAAACTCTGATAGTATGGTCCATAAAGCCCACTTTAGAATTCAAAATGGTTTAAATGGCTTTAACTCTCTTCACAAAAGTCTAAAAAAAATAAATGCATAGTATATTTATGCATAGTTTTACGTTGTATGTATGATGAACTTTATTTCATATTTTTTTCTTTTACTTTAACTGTCGAGAAAGGCATCCTCTTGAAATAATCTCAAATTTTTTATAGTTATCTTTAACACCTTGTGTTGAACAGCTACCAGAGGGACAAACTTGAAACGAAAGTAAACCAATTGAAC